>NW_022900923.1:10524333-10556739 GCF_012274545.1 Fukomys damarensis
CCCCACCTACAAACACTTTAATTCCATTTTTACATTTTCTCATATTTTTTTCCTTTTCCCTTGTTCCCCTTTCCCTATCCTTCTCACTGTCCCCACACCTTTGGTCCTTTTCTTCCTATTTCACGTTGCTAATTGTCCCGCTAACAGGTGTTTTAAAGGGTGCTCAAGTTGAGAGCAACAGGAGGGAGAAAAAGGGATGTATGGGAATTTGAGGAAACTGAGGCCCCTGACTAAGAAGGTTGCCTCTGTACAGCCCCATCTGAGTCCCTCCCCGCAAAAGATTTCAGAACCGGTATTGCAGGGTCATGAACTTCCAACAGAAGCCAGAAATGTAAATATCAGTGTGAAATACTGCAATTTTAGGAATGGTCAGTTATTTAAAATACTTTAAGACCACTCCTCCAAAAGCCTGCAAATATCCCACAGCCACTAGAAATTCTTTTATTTATGCTTTAACCAAATTTACTTTCACTGAAATCTGATTAAACCATACCGACTTTCATCCCTTCCCCTGCTTCCTCAACACCTGGCCTGAGGCTTTTGGAGTTCCAGTCAAACCTGGTAAACACCTCCCAGAACGCTCATTTCAGGCATCGGACCTGTGCACTCCCTGGGAAAGAGTGAAACGGAGCAAATTTCCCTCGCCCTGAACTTTGCCACTGGCTTCCAGCCAGGGGCTCAGGAGGTAGTTAGAGATCAGAAGAAGTGGCTCTGCCTGCTGACGCTGGAAAAGAGCCGCTGACCTCCAGTCTCTATCTGTCCACTTCCTCATCGCTTGTCACTCTCCTTCTCCCTCTGTTACTCTATTACTTCCACTGCTGCTGCCGAAGCAGGGAGAGGCTGGGTACAGACTCAGTGCCTTACTGCACACACGCACACGCACGCACACGGGCACACACACGTGCGCACACACACATACGCACACCCTCCACTTCCATACCCACACATACAGATATAACTGATCCACACATACACAGGGACACACACGTGCAGACACAGCTCTCATTTCCTGACTACTTTTCTTCTTCTCACCTGCTCTTGATCTTCATTTTTACTTTATTTTTCTTGTAAAAAAAATACGATGTGTCTGGGATTTCCAGGGCTACGGAGCGGATTGAGGCAGTGTATCAAACTACACAGCCGTCACCCAGGCTGCTTTGTTCTGGAAATGCCCGAGAAGGACGGGCTGACTCATTTCAGGAATGCTGCTCTTGAGCCCTGGCTCCACTGCCCTCCTAGCCTCTCTACTCACCCTCAGGGCCCTCTTGGAGCCTGCAGACACCCTTCAGGACCCTAGGAGGTGCCTACTTCCCATTCTGCTTCCCCTGCCTGCCTCATGGTGTCCCACCTCCCAGGAATCTGGGCAGAACTGCACAGAGTGACAAGGGGCCAGGTACGCAAACTTCCACAGCTCCACCAATTGTCAGTGCCTGTTGACTGCTGGTGTAAGGTGCTTCTTACTACAGAGGGGGAAAGAAAGGATTTAGATAGTCAGGAGTTAACTGTATTATAATAATACACCTTGACTTATACAGTTCTTATATATTTTATGGGTTTCATGGCAATAATTTATCAAATAGAAGCACATGCATACATATTTTAAGCATTTTTCCAGTTATCATCTCATTTTTATTTTTACAAATAAACTCTATGGCTCCACTGGTAAGATGTTGTCATTTCCTTCTAGCAGATTAGAAAACTTCTGTAGGAAAGGCTTAGAGACTCACTTGATGATGTTGATAATCAGACACAGAAGGTCTCCAAAGACATCCCTGATGTCAAATATTCAAACAAGATATTGGCTCACATGTATTTCCACTGAATTGCATGCACTCTTTTCTGTGATTTTACTCATTTTAACAAAAATATTTAATTATTATTGGTGATCATATCTGTACATGTGATTGAAAATTACAGTGTAGTTGATTATGAAATCACTGTATGATATAACTCAATTAGTATGAGATTAAATACTAGTATATTTTCCTGAATATAAAGCTCTCTTTGCTTTTTCTAATTAGATTAGGCTAAGAAGTACAGAAGGAAAGGTAAATGTGAGAGAGGTATTCATGTGCCATGTGTATCCTTTGCTAAAAGTTTTTAATAATAATACATTGCTAAATTACACTCACTCACGATCTTCTTTTGGGGAAGTTGTATCAATTAGGATGTTTTGAACTAAAAATAACTCTTTTTGCTTTACATGCTGATGGATCTCAGGTATTTGTGACAGTAAAGGAAAGCTGACCAGCACAGTGCCCTTGATATAATATGATGAAAATGGCCCTTTACCTTTATAGTCATTCATGAGAAATGCATCAGGCACATCCCAATAGAAAGTTACCCTATGAAACATTTATCCAGTACTCCTCAAAACTGTCAAAGTCCTTCAAGCCAAGGTAAGTCTGGGAAACTGTCATAGCCCAGAGGAATCAAAGGAGATATGAAGACTAAGCGAGATGTGGTATGCTGAATGGAGTCCTGGAGCAGAGAAAGGACATTAGGAAAAACTGAAGTTATCTGAATAAACTATGCACTTTAACTGCGGAATTAGCAGCAATATGTCAACAGTGGCTCATCAATTCTAGCAAATATAGCATACTAATGTATGATAGTCAAAATAAGGGAAACTGGGTGAGGGATATATGAGAGTTCCGGTTAGTGTCTTCTTAATTGTTTCTATAGCTAAAACTGTCTTTTAAATGAAAGCGTTTTAAAAAGCATCATCTCCCTTCCAGGAGAGGGCAGGCAGGACAGATCCAGAGTGAGCTGATTTAGTAGATTAGCAATTTCAGGGACTCAGCTTCTCTCCACTGGGTCCGCTCTTCTACCCTGGCACAGGCTGACTTCACCTTGTTGGTGTCATGGTTGTAACAGGGCTGGGTCAGTGCCTGTGACACAGGCAGACATGACAACATCCAATGAGAAGACAGGGACGAGCCTCTGGGAGACGTCCCCATGAGACCACTGGCCGAATGGGTGGAGGATCTGCACATGAGCCCATCACTGGTAAGAGAACGAGGTGGCCACAGCAGTCCACTGGAAGCAGGGCTTCCCCTGAGTTTCATGAAGAGACCCCAGAACTACTGGGCTCTTCCATCTCCTACCAAGAAGCTCAGCAACTGGCCAAGCTGCCTTACAAGTGGAAGCCAGAGCCCTCATAACCTGGGTCATGGTTATGTCTGCTGCTCCATCTTGAACACACCTTCTGGTGCCTCTTAAACTCCATCTTTCCAGATTATGTAAATCATTTTGATGACCAGCCCTTAAGGATTCTGTATTAAGATGTGGGTATGTTATTTTTCTATTTTCTTTTCAGTAATTGCTTAATGGCTTCACCGCTCAGTATAACTGCTGATTTCTTGGAATGAAGAGGGAAAGATATTTGGCTCTGGTCCTTGCTTTGGGATCATTCAGATGCACGTACTCCTGGTGCTTTCACATCAGCACTCCATTGTTTGCAGCTCTGATAAGGCAAAACATTCTTCCCCCTGCATTTCATCAGGAAAGAGTAGATGGCATGTGCATATAACAGATCCCCCTCCCAAACCTCTAAACATCTCCCCAGTGCCCAAATCCTATTATGCTATTATGTTCTGTCAATTTCAGTTTCTCCAAATGGTGGTAAATATTCTTAAGGTGCTAGATTTTCTGCTTGTTGCAATATAGTTTCTAGTGGGTAATAAAATAATTATTTGTAAGTAATTACAATCAATATTTGGGCCCTACTGTCTTTTTTGCAAAGGCAAGGTTGGAGAAAATCATTACAATTATAATAGGTCAGGCTTTTATGTATTCAAATGAGAACAATGTCAGAAATCATGGTTGCCTTTTATGCTAAAACCAAGAAAAAAGAAGAAACAGGGCGAGAATGAGAGTAAGTCGAAGACCTAGATGCTTCAAGTCTACTTGTCGAGAGCAGTGGGTGCCATTGCAGCTGGAATCCACTTGGCTTGAGTCCATTCCAGAGGGATAAAAACACCAAACAGGATATTGAAAACCATATTACTCCCTGGCACATAATGTAAACTAAATTTGGTAAAGGTGTATGAACTCAGGGTAAGGAGTAGAGTAAAATTCTTGCTTCCTTTCAGACCCATCTCTTCTCTTTCCATAAATGCAGATAATAAACAAACAATAAAACAGGCAAATAAACAATTATTTAATGATTATTTCAGAGCCTCCATGCCTCTTTCTCTTACCCAAATCCCTAAAAAGGTAAGGTTGTGGGAATGAGTTTTATGACATCTGAAATTACTAGTTCTGAAAGGGGAGAGGTTGTGCATGCCTCTTTGTGTGTGTATATGTGTGTGTGTGTGTGTGTGTGTGTGAGAGAGAGAGAGAGAGAGAGAGAGAGAGAGAGAGAGACAGAGAGAGACCAAAACACACAGAGAGAAACTACAGGACAACTGCAGTAGTCTGATTTGAAAGGAGAGTGTTTTGAACAAAAGTGATCTGATCCCTATCTCACCTAGAAGCTACTTCAGAACCATGGGACGTTGGATCATCTCTACAAAGATAAAGATGCCAGGACAATTTAAAGGCATGGAAAAATGCTAGGAATCAGCTAGCACCTGATTGCCAAGGAACAGTGGAGACCAAGAGAATCCAGCTTCCTCTCATCCCTCCTAGGTATGGCTCTTTGAGAATTCCTTGATAAGTTTTTTTACACATAAATGTGTCACTGAATCTATTACCTGACCTGAGATAGTTGGTGGCCAGTCTGAGTGTATCTATTCTAAACTGGGCTTTGAGAATTAGATAACCCATATTTCTTGGTATAATGTTTTGGGAAATTGTTTAAATTTCTATCAATGATGAATTATGATATGAGAATCATCATCATCATCATCATCATCATCATCATCATCATCTGTTTGGAGAGTTTAGGGTGTGATGAGAAACTAGTAATTTAGAGTAGAGTGACATTAGATAGCTCTTGCTGAATACCATCAATGCATTGGAGAAAGACAACTAAAGCCTTTGAGTAGATAATCACCAATTTAAGACCCCTTTGGAGTATAAGAAGAATTCTCATCTCCTACAGTGAGAGGCAAAAAACAAAAGAAAACAGAAGAAAAGGCTGAGAATCAGCCCTACGACTTAATTAGAAGGTTAATGGAATTCCACAGAAGGTGACATTCTCAATCTCTGCAAGTTTACTATTTCAGAGTCATGGCCTTAGAACCTGAAGCTTGGGATAGGAACATCTGTGTGTCACACAGAGTCCTTGAAACCTGGATTTCCCTCAATCCTAGAGGTCTACAGAGGAGGCCCACTCCTCCCTGTTACAGAGGACCATTCCCTGATGGATGATGCAGAGGTTTCTGTCTTGCAAGTCAACACTGGCCCCTCCCCACTTCAGGATTGACCCCAGGTCCACCCTTCCAGATTGACAACTAGGATCAAATCAGAACATTATTTAGCTGAGAAAGTGCAAGGCTGGGTGAGTGAGGAGGGGGCTTATGCTGAAGGAGCTGTGGAATTACTAAGCACACATGAGCAAAAGTTGGGGAGTGGGGGGGGCTGGATCCTGCCAGTGCTTTACCAAGGACAATAGAATTACGAAGTTGGATCAGGAAGGGGTTTGTTGATGTGGATTCCTTCTCCTATGCTGCACCGTTGTACACTTTGGCAAGGATTCTGGGTGATTACACCCTATGAGTGTACTATCAGGTTGGTCCTCAGAAACGTGGGAACAATAGTGAGCTACACTAATTGAAAAAGAACTATTACAACTCCTATAGAAAATGACGGAAAGACTCAGATGACTGGATATACTATGAAAACCTAGAACATCTACCCGCTGAGTATGTTACTTGGGAGGCTTTGAGGATGCTCCAAAAGGTGAGAGATAAATCCCATGAAGATCCAGATCCACAGTGAATACATAAGGATCCTGTGTTCTGAAGACTGTCAGGGCATCCTCTCCAAAGCAATATGAAATATGCTGGTAAAATAGGCTTTGGTGTTTTGAGAAACTTAGCTTGGCTATCCTCTGAGGGCTGTGGCTGATGCAGAAGTGTGCTCCCTCACAGCATTGAGACCGATACGATCCCCAAATACTTGAGGCCAGATGATAGGTTTAGCATCAGAATCAAAGTGGATACAGTGGCTGCCAGTGCTTGGCAATCCCAGCCACAGACTAGCTGATAGCTGACAAGGGCATTGCTCAGTCTACAGATCAAAAGAAATCAGGAATGGATGCTCATGAATGGATAGAGGGCAGGCATCCCAGTAAAACCCCACAATCCCTTATTCAGTCTCTATGCCTGGCCCAGTTCTCAGACTTGGAATCCACTTACTGCAGTAGGAGCTGGGGCCTTAGGAGCAAAGTCTTCTATCACACCAGGGACTACATATGATTGTGACGCTTCTATTATTTTCCCAAAGGAACCAGTGCCCTTTACTCAGGTAACTGTAGAGTGGGGAAAAGGGATACCAAGACATTTCCAGGATTCTTGGACATACATTCTGGTTCTAGTTTTTTGTTTTGTTTTGTTTTTGTACCGGGGATCGAACTCGGGTCCTTATGCTTGCGAGGCAGGCAGCGGAACCACTGAGGTAAATCCCTGGCCCTCTTGGACATGCATTCTGAGTTCACATGATGTGAAGCACTTTCATGCTCCTTCTATTGGAATAAGCTATCTTGGGGCTCAAGTAGTAAGTGAAAATAAGACCCAGACTGATTCACGGTGAGCCCAGGGCTCCACGAACCCACCAAGTGGTTATTTCCTTAGTGTGGATTTGTCAGTGGAACGGACATGCATGGTCTTTGGCAGAAACCCATGATGTAGAGGTTTCTGTCTTGCAAGTCAACACTGGTCCCTTTGATGTGAGAATTTGTGGGGTCACAAATCCAAGTATAAAAGGTCAGATAGTAGACTTCAAAACTGTTCTGTACCAAAATATTCTTTTCATTTATTCAATGACAATGAAAACAGTATTGCACCCTGAGGGAAATGGTAGAGATTAGTGCTACTCATAAAGCCTGAAAGTATCCTGGAGTAGGGGCACTAATCATAGACCTCATGTAATTCACCAGTCTGGGCCCTGCAAAAAATGGAGAGATTCTAGCTGGGCGTGGTGGCTCACACCTGTAATCCCAGCACTCAGGAGGCTGAGGCAGGAGGATCGCTGTGAGTTCGAGACCAGCCTGGGCTGCATAGTGAGTTCCAGGTCAGTTCCAACTACATAGTGAAACCCTGTCTCAAAAAATGAAGGAGAGATTCTGGAGGATGTTAAAGTACCACAAACAAACTCAAGTAAGCCATAGTCCCAGTTCTTGTGCTATTACAGATATGGCTTGTTATTGTTTTGCCAGAACATGAAAATGTGTTCTCAGATACAGGGTGAGTGACTTTTCCCACTCCTGTCAGAAGACCATCTCAGAAGTTTAAGTGGACATAGAGTAGACAATAGCATACATTTACTTCTTGCTCCAGACCTACGTTAACTTTCCTGATGTCTGCAATAATCTAGTCCAGAAGAATCTCAGAAAGTCTAGACTTTTGAAGAAAATCATATTGGTCCACTAACTTGATGATACCAAGTCAATACGTTCACATGAAAATGATGGGCAAATCAGAGACTCTGCCAACACATGTTCTCCAAAGAGTAAGAGACAAACTCTACGAGGATTCAGGAGTCCCGCATATCCATGAATATTTAAGTAAAAGACAGTGTTGTTGCATTTCATACCTTCTTTCACTAAGGAGGCACATAACCTCATAAACCTCTTAGGATTTGGGAGGCAGCATTTCCCCACTTGGAAATACTGTCCTGATACATTTATCAAGCGAAGTGAAAGCTCTGCGTGGGACACAGAGCAGGGAAAGTCTCCACACCAGGTCTAGGTGGTGATGGAAGCGGTCCTGCCGCTGGTGTCATATGAGTACCCGGCCTTCTGTTATTAGAGGTGTATGTGGTGGGAGAAGATGCCGTGGAGTTTATGGCAAGCCAGTAGGCGACTCACAACGAGGAGCCCTGGCGTTCTGGAGCACAGTCATACCATCTGTAGCAGAGAACTACATACCATTGGAAAGAATAGCTCCAGGCATGCTAGTGGCCTTGGGTGGGATGGAGTGTCTAACCATGGCACAGGAAGTGACCATATATCCAGAGCTGCCCGGGATAATCTGAGTTCTGTGCAACTCATCAAGTCATAAGGTCGTGTGGGCCTAAGCAATCCATCATAAGGTAAGAGTCGTATGTCCAGTGTGCGACATAAACAAGGCAAATCAGCAAAAGACAGCACGTGAGCAGGTGGGCCAGACCTCGCATCATCACCACTGTGACACCAGCTCCTCTCCCTTAGCTCATGCGTATGATGATCACCACTGTGATCAGGAGGATTTGCACAATCTCTTATTGATTATCTAATGGAGAAAGGAAAAAGTGAACTTTGTTCTATGGGAGAGCCAGATGAGTTGGTGGATACAAGTCAAAAATGGATAGTGACTGCATGGCAGTTCCTCCTAGGAGTGATCTTATAGTAGGTAAGGAACTACTCCTTTGAATAGGAATAGCTTTATCCCTCTGCTGGGTATCTTTCCAAAAGAATTAAAAGAATCATACCACAGTGATATATGCATACCTATGTTTATAGTGGCACAGTTGTAATAGCTAAAACTTGGAAACAGCCCAATTTCCCATCAATTGGAGACAGGAAAAAGATTTTTTCTTTTATAAAATGGAACTCAGACATAAAGAGTGAGAAACCAGAGTCATTTATAGCTAAATGGAAGCACATTGAAGTGATGCTCTTTTTTTTTTTTTTGGTACCGGGGATCGAACTTGGGCCCTTGTGCTTGTGAGGCCAGTGCTGGAATCACTGAGCTAAATTCCAGGCCCCGAGGTGATACTCTTAAGTGAAACAAATAGGACACACTTGACTAAATAGCCAACAGTTTCTCTGGCGTGAAAAACTAAAAGTGTAAAGAAGGTTCAAATGGTAAAATTGTTAATGTGAAATAGGAAGAAAAGGGACAAAGGAGTAGGGAAAAAGGGAAGCACAGGGGAAAAGAAATAAGGGAAAAGAAAACTATGAAGAAAGGAAAAATGGAAGCAAAGTTTTTGTAA
This sequence comes from Fukomys damarensis, assembly GCF_012274545.1. Lineage (NCBI taxonomy): Eukaryota > Metazoa > Chordata > Mammalia > Rodentia > Bathyergidae > Fukomys > Fukomys damarensis. The sequence goes on from NW_022900923.1 coordinate 10,533,415, forward strand.
ATAGGGAAGGGTGAAGGGGTGAAGAAGGGCAGGTGGGGTAAAAATAAGAACCAAGATACATCATGTAAAGGGACAAGATCCCAATGATGAATGTAACTGTATTGTTTACCTTAAATATACTAATAAAGTTAATGGAAAAAATAGGAGGAGCTTTGAACTATGCACTTGTTCATCCACTTTTGAGAAAACACAAGTGATCCACAGAGAGGTTTATGGACAATGGCAAAAGCTATTGTAGCAGACTGACTAATGGGCACCTTGTAACGCCCAGCTGAACTGAGTCAGTGTGGTCTGGGCATGGAGGATCCACCTGAGGATTGTTACCAATGGCCATAAAAAGAGAACTAGAGGTCAAGATCTTGGCCTAGGAGAAGCTTACTGCGGATGGTTTTCCTGATGCGAACTTGGCTGTTCTCACTGGAGGAGAAGCTCAGGGCCTCACTGTCACTGGGAATGGCTGCTGTTCTCATCAGGGGAGCTCTGATCTTCACTGTGAGCATCACTTCCTGGCTCCAGTGTGGATCCCTCACCTGGTGGCACAAATCCTTTATCCCACCAGCATAGGTTTCCTGGCTTCCATGACAGGCGTTTGGGCCTTCCAGGTGCAGATCATCAATACAGGCAAGCATGAAACTTTGCTGTGGGCTCTAGGCCACTGGCCGGACTCAACGAGGACTTTGCCTTGGTCTCTGAGCCTTTAGCTGGACTTGTGCGGGAAACTGCTGGGATCCAGGCCCTTGGCCGGATTCTTTAGGCCTCTAGTGTGTGGTTAATCTCTCTTGCATGCCTTGCATTTGACTTTTTGGGTGATTATCATAAGATAATCTTATAAATTATGTGTCCTGTATTTAACCTATTCCCTTGCTAAAAGCCTGACTACAACAACTATCCTGGAAGGAGAAATACTAAAAATATCAGGGATAAAGACTCCAGGGAAGAGAAAAATGGACAGGACTACGGGAGTAGGTGTAAAAAGGAGAGCTCTTCACCAATGTCTTTTCCTCCACTTTGTAATGCCGAGGATTGAATCCAGGACCTCAGGCATGCTAGAAAAATGCTCTACAGTTGAACTACAGCCCAGGTCTGCCATAACCTTTTAATGTCTTCTCTAAAGTAGTAGAGTATCTACTATAGAAGAAGAACTAAACAGCAAAACACACGAGATGGTTCACCAGTCATTGTCAGCCAACCTCTATCACTGGCCACCTAATGTGGATACAATCGGTGCATAAACATAGTAGCTCCTACCTCAGGGTTGGAGGCTCTGTATAAGTTCATCTGCATGCAGCCCCACTAATCATCACCACTATGGAGCATCCAGTCTTCAGGCCACAGAGACAAATGCTGAGCCTCAGATGGAGCACTATTCCTCACAGAGATCAAACATCCCCTTCAAGGGAAGTTGATAACATTATCCTGTTTCTACTCCAGAAGGGGAAGTGATTTATCATGATTAGGATCTATAATTATTGCCAGGTACAGGTTTAGTTTTCTTGCCTAGAGGACCTAAGCTACCATCAGGAGGCCTAAAGAGAGTTTGTTCCATTGCCTGGTAGCCCATGTTGCATAGCATTGCACAAAGTAATGCACTTTACAACAAAGGGGAAATAGTAGGAAGTATTTGGCCTTGGGCTGTACTCATACTGCCACATATTGTACTGACTAGAAACTGCTGGCCTGAGACAGTCTTGGAAAGGAGCAATTAAGGCACCAGCTTGAAGATAACATGGTGCAAGTATGGGACTCCAACCTCTAGGGTGCCAAGAGAATGACCATTGCATGGTACTGTGTCTCCACAGAATACATGGATCTGGAATCAAAGTGTAAGGAGACAAAGTCCCACCCATGGTACTCTCAGTGACCTATTTGGAGAATCTGTACTTCGCACTCCATCTTCTGAAGATAGAGGTTTGGATCCAACAAGGGGAAAGCACCCACCAGGGGGCAATGCAAGGGTTTCACTAGACTGATTTGTAGCTGCCATCTGTCCCTCTAGGATCCTTAGGGCCAGAGACTATCAGGTGAGGAAAGGAGTCACATCCTAGCAGGACTGATGATTTTGATCATTGTGAGGGGGATGGGCTGTTATACAACCAGGAAAGGGACAATGTGCATGCCTCTCAGGTGACCTGTGTTGCTGCTGACTGATATTCCTCAGCAAATTTCTATGATAGACAAGCACAGCATGCACAGCCTGAGATGCGCAGGGTGACCAGTTGGCCCACTAGGTAAGCTGTCTGTGTCATCCGTGATGCTGGCAGTGTGGAGTGGGTAGAGGAGGAAAGGTGCAGTGATATTCCTACAGTCAGTGACTGCAGTTCATCCTACCCTCCTGCCTTTTGCCAAGATGATGAGAACCTTACAGGCATGATCGGGGGCAAGGAAGGCGAAGTCATTACACAAGGAATTAGTGGACCCAAGTGCAAGAGGACTGAACACAGTAGCTGTCATGGCTGAAGGCCAAGATCTTCACTCAGGACCCAGGCATTTCTCCAGCCTCACCAAGCATTGGCTGCAGTCAACTCACACATGTCCCCCCGCCAAAGGGTGGTGCCCCAGCCCAGCTATACCCCTTCCCAGGCACAGCTCATATCCAGTGATAGGGGATGATATGGGGTAGTGGACATGGGCTGAGAAGGCCCAGCCCCTTTGCCTCTGTTCAGTCTAATTCTTCAGGAGCATCCAGCTCCAGAGCACGCTGTGCAGTTGAGGCCTCTTGAGTTGTCTTCTCCTTCTGTCCAGTCTTGCAACCAGGTATGGATCACCCAGGAACACTTCCCCTTCAATGTGCTGCAGACACATCTCTGTCTCAGGGGTTGGTTTTGAAGACAACCCTAACCTGAGACAGCCTGCCACAGGATTTATAGTAGAAAACAGCAGTATCTGCTTCAATCAGTATCTGCATCAATGGCACTACAGCAATCTTTCCAGGAGGTTAAACCTAAATAGAAACACGGAGATGAGTGGGGATGAATACAGTTTTCTGCTAACTCAGGCCCCAGCATTTCCATACCAGGCCTACCCAAGCTCCGTCACCCCACCTGCCTCTATCTGTACAGGAGCTAAGAGAACAAAGGTTTTTGGTTTAGCACTTCATTGTGTTACAACAAAAATGCAGCAGCCAAAATAGAAAAACAAAAAAAAATGAAAAACACCCAAAGCATTAAAAGGTGTTAACTTTCCAGCCAATCACATAAACACCCACGGCTACCTCATCTCTTTTTGTTACTGATTTTTTGCATTTATACTCCGAGCATAAAGAGTCTCAAACAAGATCTCTGGCAAGTTAAAGGAAAGACTCATATTTCAATTTCAGTAAACTAACTTGTGTTTAATTTAAATTTCAGTGGTTTTAGTTGAACTTGAATGTTGGAGAGGACAGGAGAGAGCAAAGTTACTCCCGTTGTCATGGTAGTCTCAACTGGAACAGATGTTTAAAATTCACTGTTAGGTAAAGAGCCACATTCAAAACTTTACTTCTATTGGGTGATGAATATTTCAAACTTTTACTTTTCTTTTCTCTCTCTCTCTTTCTTTCTTTTTTTTTTTTTTTTTTTTTTTTTTTTTTTTTTTTTTTTTTTTTGCTGACAAAACTTTGGGTTTTTTTTTTCTCCCATCAGGAAGGCACGCTCATTCTGCAATACTGCCAAATATAACAAACATCTACAGATGGGTTGGTCTGCAGCTGGAGGCTTTAACTTTGTAGTATTTATTTGAAATATCCCAGCCAGCAGAGCAAGGCTAAAGCACAGTGGGCACAATTCACAATGTTTTGGCTCTGGAGCAAATAGCAGTTGAACTTAGTTTTTGCAGCTAAAATGGAATTTATGCAGATGTGCTTTGCACTAAATTCATTAAACAATTACATCCTGGTGCAGTTTTCACATTTTTGTAAAGGATCTGCATAAGCACTAATTAGATCTAAAACAATGTTACTGGGCAAATTACAGTGCCGATTGTTTTCCTCATCTTGCATTCCGCATTTGCTTTGCAGAGATGATGATAATTTAGGTGCAAGCCATACAAATGCTGTTTTTTGTTACATTTACTAGAAATATTTATTTTAAACGTACTATAGATTAATTGATAATGTACGCATTTTAAAAGAGCCTCCAAATGTTTTCTCACCGACACTTACTGGTAAAATTCAGTCTGTGAAAAATACAGTAGCTGAAACTTCTCACAATCGCTAAGTGGCATTTTCCTCTGTGCGGTTTGCTATTGAAAGGCAACTTTGCATTTCATTTGGCTTCAAGTACAAGCTGGGCTCTCTGAATTACAGCAGTGCCTTTCAGAGTGCCGCATTTGCGGTAAAGGCACACAGACGCTCCTAAACAATTCCCAGCCGTGGCAGCCCACGCTACCTCTTCTGTGGTCTATCGGTTGAAAAGGGTGACTTTGTGTTGGGAAATTATGCAATGTCTTAAGGCGCTCAGATAACGTTTTATTTCTCCCATATTTGTCTTTCTATATCATTAAATGCAGGAAGGCATATTAACATTTAGACATAAAATCAACTCTGCAGAAGGGAGGACATTCCAATAGGATTTCTATGGCAACATTGAATGTACCAACTTCATTCAGGACTTGCTCCAGCCTGGAGTCACCTCCCTTAGTGCTGTCATCCTAGACATTCTTCAATTCGCCTGGCCAGCCCTGCAGTTGGAGCCCTGAGAGTAACCACTCTGTTCTCACACAGGATAACCGGTACTACAACTAGCATTATCTCCATCCCTGGGAAGGAGGCCAATGCGGTGAATCAGTTTGGCTGCTGATTTTCTCAAAACCACTCCTGTTGTTGGACTTTTAAAGTGGTTGTGGTTATTGTTTGATGGAGCCAGCCATGAAAGGCCAAGCTAGCTGTGAATGCCAGCAAAGATTAAGAGGCAAAACTGAACTCCAAATGTAATCAAGGTACAAGTCCAAGTTCAAGATATTTGGAAATATCTCTTCATGGTGCAGGAGTACTGATTATTAATGCAAATCATAGCGAGTATTAATGGTGCTCTCAAAATTTAGCATTCAAGTTCACTTGCTTTACTGAATTGTTTTTTTTAACCTTTATGTGGGTCTTTCCATTTCATTCTGTGCTTTTTGCTAGGTAGGAAAGATTGTAAATAGAGGGGTGATAATAATTCCTTCTACTGACTTAATTGGCAAGCCTGAAACTGCTGCGCTGGTTGAATATGAAATTATATCCTCCTTAAAGGAAAATATAATTTAGCACTAGCTTTGTTGTTTAAAAGTAAAATGCATGATACTGTGAAAACAGGCAAAGTATGTTTATAATACAAATGTTACTTTGGAAGATCAGGAAAAAGACAATAATTAGTATTTCCTAACTTGAACACCAAGTTCTTAATGCTTTACCCTTGGAAATTATTTGATTCTATACTTTAATTCTATTTTGTTTTTCTACCGAGAAGGACAATAGCACAATGTAATTTTTACCGAATTAAACATAAATGTGAAACTTATTTCTCAAACTTCCAAAAGTTGCCTTTGCAAGGAAATGCCTTTGCAAGAAACTCTACCCTAAACACTGGACGTTATTACCAACTGGAAGAAAGTTATTGTGACAACATTATCAGCCTTGACAATTTTACTTGCTCCTGTGGCTAATAAAAGGTATATGCAACTTCTGAAGAGGTAATTACATGAAGCAGCAGAGTTCTTGGTAAAACTGACTGAATTTTTGTACCTTTTGGCAGAAGGGTTTTTGTGGATGGTACTACTTACTGTTCCTTTCATTTTAAGCCCCTGTGTAGGGTCCATTTTGGCCTTATGGTAACACTTTTTTTTTTTTGCTTCCAGGCAGGGAGTTTACCTGAGGTAACTCTTGATTCCATTTGTCCCTCTACTTCTTTCCTGGCCTTCCTTCTCCCCTCCAGAAAGAATTTCTCTATTGCTTCTTGAGGCCAAGTACCATGTTTGATGCTCACGTGGGTGAGCCAGAGGGCCTCTCTTTTTGGGGGTCATGCTGTAGTAGGGAACACTCATAATCCTTATCCAACAAGGCACACATTTGATTCTCTTAAGTTATTTACTGGGAAAAACGCAGAGGTTGGGTGTCATAGTGCGATAGGCATTTTCCATTTGTTGGGATGAACCCAATTTTATTAGTCAGAATTTATTATTCAATAGAATATTACATGTGTAAACTGACCCACTACTGTCCTTCCAAGAAAAATATGAACTAGTTATAATTGAAGATACTGAAAAGTTCCTCTGCCCCCAGCATGTCTTCCCATATAGCCCTGTTGAAATTGCCAGCATTAAAACTCCCTCTTAAATGAATCTTCTTTAAGGAGCTTATCTCTTTAACAGGTTTAACTTCATATTAACCAGATTAACTTTACACCATCAGGATTCTCAAGCACTGTTGGTAGGAATTTTCCAGTCAAGATATTGCTTCTACACTGGACATGTAACTAATTCTCTACTTGCAATTATGTCATCTGTGTGTCCCAGACAGAAAGTACACTGTGTTAGTCAGCTTTCTGTTACTATGACACAATACCTGAGAGAAACAATTTAAAAGGAGGAGAGGGTTTGTTTTGGCTCATGACTTTAGAAGTTTCAGTCCATGGTTGCTTGGCTCTATTACTTTGGCCCTGTGGTGGCACAGTACAGCACGGCAGGAGTATGTGGAAGAGGAGGTCTATTTACCTCATGGTGTCTGGAAAGAAAAGAGAACGTCAAAAATCTCTCAAGTTTCTAGCGTCCTTTTTGAGAGCAGTCCCTCAGTGACCTCACTTCCTCCCCTGAAGCCCCACCTCTTAAAGATTCCACCATCTTCCAATAGTGCCATGAGCTGACCCTTCAACACACAGGCCTAGCAAACTATAGCTAACTTCCCGCTCTGCCTAAGAGAAGAGATTCTTGCATTGGTACTTCTCTATCACAATGGCTGACACCACAGAGAAAGGACCCTGGGGATCATTTTAAGTTATACAGTAGTAAGTGAGACTTTGCTTAATCTGAAAGGAATTTCATAAAACCATTTCTACTCACTGGTTTGCAATATGAGGAAAGATAAATTGTAATGGGGAGAGGGAGCCAGGAGCCCACAGGTAGCTCAGACAGTGCTGGGAATCTGGGTACCTGGCCCCACAAAGTACTCGGAAAAGTTTAAAAAGAGTGGGATCTAGAAGAGACTGTACAGTTTACCTGGAGTTCAGTCTGACCAGTAGCTCTAAGCCTTGCTTTGAAACATTCCATAAAACATATGTAAGGAAGAAATTCAGAAGTGGACTAGGCTGTCCTGTGTTTAGGCATCATATTTTTGTTAGTTTGACAACACTTAAAAGTACCTAGTACTTTGGAGAATATAATGAAGCTCAAGGCATGTGGTTCTCCCTGCCTCTAAACTCTGCTCAATGGAAGCTGGAACAATATCTGGCATTCCTCCTTTTGCCCTGAAAGCATAGCACAGTATCTGCTTATTGGCAGAGACAGGCACCTAACAGATTTCCAGTATAAATTAGTAGGCAAGCAAGTCCGTAAGAGAGCTCCCTAACCCAATTTATTTGCATCATAGAGGATTAGTACATGTTAATTGGGCCATGAAAACTAAAGAAGGCTTTCAGAGAAAGGGAATGGCATAAGTAAAGCCAAAGAGATATGAAAAGACATGGTGTTGGGAAAAACAACATGGTGTCAATAAAGCGGAGTGCTCAAGGTGGATCACAAAGACGTAAAATTTGTGTGGTAGATACAAATCAGGCTTGCATCCTGTGGGCCATCCTGAGGACTGTGGGTTCTGCTCTGTAGGTAATGAGAAGTCAGGTGAAGGGTTTTAAGCACAAATCACTCTCATGTACATTACGTACTCTCTTATAATCATAGTACCGCTGTATACTGAAGTTTACTGTTCACCAGATGCACATCGATGTGGATTTACATACCTTTTCCTGCTTTACAGGAGACAGAACCTCCAGACAGAGAGATTAAATACAGTAACTTGCCCAAGATCTCACTGTTCAGTGAAGAATTTGGACTTGACACAGGTCTTATTTACTGAAGCAAGCAGCAGGGCGAGCCTGCAGGATTCACAGAAGTGTATCACACTATCACGGGTTTGGGACATCACTAGACACCAGGGAAAAGCAAACCATAACCACAAGATACTACTTCATCTCCACAGGGATTACAAAGAAGAGAAAAATCAGATAATGCTAAGTGCTGGAAAGGATGTGGGAAAATCAGAACCCTCACATATTCTGGTAGAAGTGGAAAATGGTTCCACTGCTTGGATACAGATTAGAAGTTCCTTGACTGATCCAACACAGAGTCACATATGATCCAGTCATTTCACTCCTAGGCGTACACTGTAGATTGAATGTCTATATGTTAGAATGTATGTGTTAAGTCCTAAGGCTCAGTGTGATGGTATTTGGAGGTGAGGCCTTTTGGAGGTGATTAGGTCACAAGGGCTCCATGCGTAGACTTCGTGCCCTTCTAAAAGAGGCCGAAAGGAGCGGCCTCCCCCTGTCACCATGTGAGTTTATACTGAGAAGATGGTCACCTAGGAGCCTGGAAATGGGCCTGAACCAGACACCACATCTGACTGCACCTTCGTCTTGGACTTTCCAGCCTCTAGTACTATGAGAAATAAGCCATCCAGCCTGTAGTATTTATGATAGCAACCCAAATGACAAGGACAGTATACAAATCCAAGAGAAATGAAAACACGTTCTCACATAAAAATGTACACATGAACATTCACAGTTGCACTGTTCATGATAACCAAAGGAGGGAACAACCCAGACGTCCATTAATAATTGAAGAGACAAAATGTGGGATATCGGTACAATTTTTGTTTTGGCCATAAAAAAGACTGAAAACAGGGCCTTGAAAAGACACTAGTAAAGTGATGTTCATACATCATTACTCACAGTGGTCAAAAGTCCATCACACACAAATATCCATCAATGGATACATAGAAAAACAAAAATGTGGTGTATCTGCAGAACAGAATATTACTCAGCCTTAAAAAGGAATTCCTAACAGGTGCTACCATACAAAAGGACCTTGAGAGCATCTTGCTAAGTGAAATAGTGATCTACTGTATATAAGTCAGTATATAAATACTGTGTGATTCTTATATAAGGCACCTAACATAGTCAAATTTATAGACAGAAAGTAGAATGGTGATTGCCAGGGGCACAGGGTAGTAGGAACAGGGAATTATTGTTTAGTGGGTACATAATTTCAGTTGTAAAAGAAGAGTCCCAGATACGGATTGCACAACAGTGCAAATGTTTCTTTAGCAAAATGTTTATTGGTCCATGTTATATTTACATAACGATAACATCCATCACAGGGAATTGTTACCTGCTCGTGACGTATCCCCCTTCCTCCTGTTCTTCCTCATTCTGTCTCTCCTCTACCCCTCTCGCCCTCCCCATATACAAAAGCCTTGATGAACTTTTCACTAAACAATGTCTAAGGTGGTAAATTTGATGTTAGGTGTATTTTGCCACCAATTTAAAAGAGAAAGCAGGGGTTGCCTGCATTGTTAGCTGGATGTCTGAAAGGTTCACAGGGTCAGGACAAACAGCTGGCTTTGGACCCTCACAGGCCTGGGGCAGGGTTCTGCTCCATTGCATGGTAACTGGGTGTCCCAGTGTCAATTTCTCCAAGATACAAATGGTAGGGAAGGAAAGACCTCTTCATTTGAGGTCAGAGCAATAAATAAAATAAAACTGTTCTTGTGTACATTCGTTTCTATTAAAGCTACACTAGGTTACACAAACTCAGTGTCCATGCAGCGAGGGCTGCTAGATAAAATGCAGGACACGCAATTGAATTTGAATTTAATGTAAACAATGAAAACTTTTTAATAATAACTTCTTCATGTAAATGTGTCCCAAATGTTACATTATACCCTATGCGATACTTGGGATATATTTACCTGAAAATAAATTTTTATTGTTTATCTGAATTTAAATTCACCAGAGTGCCCTGTATTTTATTTGGTAAATACAGGTCTTACACGGAACATTATTGTTTTATCACTTAAGTAAGTGACAAAGTTTAGCTCTGAGAGAAAAAAATTTTTTCCCCATACTCTGGACATTTTTTCTTCTTGTCCAATTCTGTGTTTGGCTGTCATCAAAGATGCAGGACAGGCACATGGCTTAATGACCAAAATGACAACTGACAATGGGACTGATTTATTAATCTTCTAGTTTGCCTCCTAATTAATCCATTTTAAACAAACAATATCATGAACAGATTACCTGCTGTATTTCCTCTGCCCCCGTTAAGCATTGTGAGAAGTCTCTTGCTATGTGCTCTGCTCCTCCTTCCCTAATTTTCCTCAAAAGTAAATTTTCATCTGTGAAGATGGTGACTTTAATCAAATTAGTAACAGTTAAGACGGCCATCCACTAAAACTTTAATGAGCGATTCTCCATCCATCTTGGGGCATACAAGATGTTGAATGTGATGTAAAACCATTGGTCCTACTGTCCCTGGACAGTCACCCACTGGGTCAGTGCTGCGTCCTTGAAGTGCAGTCCACTGAGAGGACAGTGGTCATCTTAACCAATCAGAAGCACAACAGCCAAGCCTTATATACTTACGGATTTCTGTGATTTGCTAGATCGGACCTGCTACTTCTCCATGAAAGGTGGCATTTGATTTCTTGGAATAGTGGTGATGGCAACCTGAGAATCAGGAAGTCAAAGCTCAGTTCCTGCCCAAGGGCCAGACCTGAGCAGGGAGTCACTGGCTGTGGGTGGACAATGAGGGACAGCGAGTCCCCTTGAGAACAGACAAAGAAGTGTCCATCAGAGAGCTGAGGACAGTGCCAAGCCTGCGCCAGTGTAGAAAAGATGCTTTGGTAAAAGTCACCTTCCAGGTTCTGGGGCCCCAGCTTCTCCTCAGGCTGAGGGTCTCAGGGATGGGTGGTGGACCTTCTTCTGTCCCATTCTGTCCTCCCTGCCTCACCAGCCATTGTCTCCCTGTGCCACCACTGGAAAACCTCCTGACCCGTCTTCTCTGACAGACTCGGCTGTGGAAATGCCCCCAGGGCCTGTCCTGGATTCCCACGGTGTTGAGAAGTCACCTTTCTGACACTGTACTTAGGGCTTTAACTGAATATCCAGCTTATTAAAATGACAAACTCAAAAGCCTGGTTTCCTAAAGCTTCTATGTTACAAATCTGGTTATTCCATTTTTAAATCTGGTAAATTTTATGTTCAATAAGAGGAAACACTTTTGATTAGTTTTTTTTCTTTTCTCTTTTAAAATTAAATTTATTTTTAACCAATACATAAAAACATAAAAGTTGTACATATTAAGGAAGTAACTTTTGATATTTTAATACATGTGTATATTGTGGAATTGACTAGTTTTTGATTGTCTTGAGTTGAAAGGACTAAATTTCCATTATATCATGAGTGTCATTTACCTTAAATATTAGTTTCCTTTCAACATTTTAAACTGCAGTGAGAAATTTAATACCCTTTTCTTTCAGAGCAATTCAAATGTTTGCTTTGGCTTAATGTGACCCTAACAAACAAAATCTTTCATTTTTTTCTTTTTCTGGTATGCAGGATTGAACCTAGACAGTACTGAGTCACATCTCCAGCTCCCCACCCCGCTTTTAAAATTCTCAGGCAGGATCTCGCTGAGTCGCCCAAATTGTCCTACAACTTGCAATCTTCCTGTCTCAGCCTCCAGAATGCTGGGATTACAATTGTGCCTCACAACGTCCAGCTCTTCTGATGTTTTTTGAGGTTTTTCTAAATCTTGTAAACTGCAAATTATTAAAGCTATGAACTTCAAGTTCTAGTGAATAGTCTACTAGTGTTTACAAACAAAGTAAAGTTACAGCATTCAGCTTACAGATTATAAGTTTTGAATTGCAGTGGATGGAACTTGGATAGGATGTGGAACCCAAGAGCCTTGCAGGCGGGGCTGACAGTGACCTAGGCCCTTGGTCAGCACAGTTGCTGGTGTGCGCTCAGGGAGGGTGGGGGATGCGGTTCCTGTTTTTTTTTTTTTTTTTCAGCTTTAATTGAGTTTATTGGTACATTTTAGGGATACAGTACAGTTACATCCATTGTTGGGATCTTGTACCTCTACATGACAAGTCTTGGTTCTCATTTTTCCCCCTTGTCCCTGCCCTCCCTTCACCCCCTCCTCCCCTCCCCATCTACAAACACTTTATTTCCATCTTTTCATTATCTCACATTTTTTTCTTTTCCCTTTTTACCCTTCCCCTACCCATCCCACCTTCCCTACACTTTTAGCTCCTTTCTTCCCATTTCTCTATGTCAGTAATCTTATTAGGATCTTATGTATTATTGCAGATTATTCACACCAGGGAAACTATGCGGTTCCTGTTTTTGAAGCACATTTTGAGATGTGTCTAGGAGCAGCTGGGAATGCAGGACCGAAGACTGGAGCAAAGATTCTATCCCTGGAGTACAGGGAGAGAAAACAACCAAAGCCCAATTGACTCCAGGATTTTGGAGACACAGTGCCGTCTAAGGATGGACCCAGAGAAACCAGCAGGGTACAGTCAGCCATCTGCGACTGTGGGCCTTGTGTTTCCAGACTACAGAGGAGCCCTGTGACTTCCTACACTTGCTGTGATTTCACTGGGTGTCTCTGATAAATCTTTAACTTTTGGGCTCAAATCTCTCTCTCCACCAGATCATGATGATAGTAATAGTTTCCACACAAGTGGAGGGGGAAAAATGACACCGAATCCCCAACTTGCTTCCAAGAAAGTGGCTGTTATTAAAGTAAAGTTGAGGCTGAGAGCATTGTCGTGGAATTGTGTGCTTAGCATAAACGAGGAGGCCCTGGGTTCCATTGTCAGCACCACGCAAAGAAGGAGATGAAAAAGAAGGAGAGGAAGAAGGAGGAACAGCCCTGGGAGAGAGGAGCAGAAGCTGGAGAGATGCTTGCATAACCACGGAGGACTCAGAGTCACCAGGATTACATGTGCGGATGGTTAAGCAAGAGGAACCAGTCAGGAGGCACCCTGGAGGTCAGAGATGTGTTCAGTATTAACTACATGCCGCGCTGGCAGATTTTATGAATGTAAAAAAAGAAACCTCATCTTTTTTTTTTTTTTTTTTTTTTTTTTTGGTACCGGGGATTGAACTCGGGTCCTTGCGCTTGCAAGGCAGGCCACCGAACCGCTGAGCTAAATGCCTGGCCCTACCTAATCATATTTTAAAATATGGATTACATTGAAATTTAAATTCCTAATAATGATATTGGATTAAATGAGATGCAATTTAAATTAAAGATTCACTTTTTAATATTGACACTTGGGAGTATTAAATTGCATGTGTGAATTTTCTTTGTGTGGGATAGTGCTGGGTTACAGTCATCAGTAAGATGATGAAGACCAACTCAGTGTGCCATCTTTGTCCTTGAGGTGGAAGAGAAGAGAATCCATGGAGCTCATATCCCAGTACTGGAGACCTCATAGAGTCGTCAGCGATTTCCCCATTTCCAAACAAAAAGCATCACATGTGAGATGGTGCAGGTCCATAATACTACATCACAAGTCCTTGGGTCATATAGCATTTGGAATTCTGAATTGTTCAGATTTTAGAAAGTGGAGTCCACATCATACATGACATCCTAGTAAGGTCTGGGACAGCGCCCATAAGCACTCATTTCAGTAGTGAAAACATAGGGAGATTCATGGTTAGTGGGAAATAAGGACTCCAGATGGTCTCAGCTCAGCTCAAGATGAGTTCTGATGCTGTAGGACTTGAAGGTCCCTAGGAAAATTCCTGTGGAAAATTTAATCCCACAGTGGGGCCTTTAAGAGGTGATGGAGTCCTGCAGGCTCTGTTCCCATGCATGGGTTAATTCCCATTCCAGTCCCCGACTGTTTTGACACTGGGGACCAGTTTTGTGTGAGATAATTTTTTTGCTACGAACTGGGGGCTGAGGGAGGGGACAGTTTGGGGATGATTCAAGTGCATTACATTTGATGTGTACCTTATTTGTATTATTATTACATTTTGACTTTACTTATAGTATTATTACAGTATATTCTCATGAGCAGTACATAGCCTAGATCCCCAGCAGGTACACTTCACAGTGGGGTTTGAGCTCCTATAAGAATCCAATTCCAGCTGATCTGACAAGAGATGGAACTTGGGTGGAATGTGAGTGATGTAAACACAGACGAAGCTTCACCTGCTCACCCATCCCTCACCTCCTACTGTGAGGCCCAATTCCTAGCAAGCCACAGACCAGTACTACTGGGTTAATGGATCAATGGACTAATGGGTTCTCTCAAATGCAGGTCTGTTATGAAACCCAGTGTGACTTGTCTCTTTTCTCTGTTCTTCCCAACAAGTGATGCCGTGTGCCACCTTGGGACTCCACAGAATTCCCACGAGCAAGAAGGTCATCACCCAGGGTGATCCCTTGACCTTAGATATCTCCAAATCCAGAACCATAAACTGAATAAACCTGTATTCTTTATAAATTTTTGAGTTTCTGGCATTCACTTATAGCCACACAAAGTAGATTAAGACAGACACAAAGTAAGTTTTGTGTTCACTCATCAAAATAAAAAACAGAATCACTTTGGTTGTCAGAGCTTTTGGATTTCATAACCCTAGAAGTATGCATGTGGGATCTTCATTGCCAAGGACAGGACACAGTCAGTCTCCACCTAAACTGGGCTTGCTGGGGTGAGTTACTCCCACAAGCACTGCCCCTGGACAGCCTGCGAGCCCCAGAAAACTTTAGTCCAACTTTGGCCTATCTGAATGCGTAATTTGCCATTATGTGGTTAGCCAAGGTCTCTGAGAGTCCTCTGAATTTGAGTTCTCCAAACAGCCAGTCTCTGCATCCTTCAGTGTCCATTTTTGGTGTCTCTTGGGGACAGCATGGGAAACTTTTCTTTATTCTATTTTGGAGGATTGTGGAGAATCAGGGATTGGTTTTGTTGGTTTCATACCTAGTTCATGAATTCATTTCTATTCAACAAACACTGCACTTGGCCAGGGAATACTTTTGAGGTAGAGATATATAAACTTTATTTTATAGGTATGATGGGTCCAGGAGCATTCAGGAATTTCTTCAAGGCTGCAGAGCAAGTTCAGTGCCATGAGTCTAACTTCAGAGTCTATGTTCTATATGGCTATACCACATTTCCCTGTTAGGCACTGAGTTTGGTCTGGGGATATAACTCAGAGGTAGAATGCTTGCCTGGCATGCGCAAGGCCCTGAGTTCAATTCCCAACACTACATAAAACAACAAAAAAAGGAAAGATTAAAACATAGTACACACAAGAAGAAGAGGACTTTAATTTTTTTAAAACAAGATGTAAAAGTAATTTATTTTTCCCAGAGAATTAAAGCATGCCTTGGGAACATGAACTTCCCATCTGTGATCACTTTACCCAAACCTAAAGTAAGACTCAACATAGTTTTATTTTTAAAGAACTGGCAACTACACTGGAGCTTGTTTTCCTCACAATTATGTATTTTAATAGAAGAATTTGTAATTAAGTAATGTTTATAAGGGTAAACTGAATTTCTAGAATTTAGGAATCATTTACATTATAAAGAACTTCCTTACTCTCTTCTGTGCATGAATAGGCTTAAAATATGGTGATGACTATTATTGTTCACAGTAAGACAGGGCTTACTTGGAACATACAAAGTACTCGAAAATCACTAATTAATTGTTAACGAGAATATTGCTTTTGAAAAGTTATTTTGTGTATAGAGAATCAAATTGTTCCATAGAAAAGACTGTATTGTGTGTGTTGTTGTAATTTTGGGTGGATAAACAAAGTCAGCATCTGGCCAAGTCAGGAGCTATTTCGGATTTCCTCCTTACAGTTTCAGGTATGATTTAATTGAATGGATTCAGGATGTAAAAATCAATAAAGGCCTTTAGTGGCTGGGGCTGTTGCTCTGTGGTAGAGCACTTGCCTAGCATGTGGGAGACCCCGGGTTCCATCTCCAAAATAGCAAAAGAGAAAAAAAATCTTGCTAGTATTATGGAAAAGAAACTTCAAATGCACTCCGATTAGAAATGTATACTCAGAAAATCCACCTATTTTTATACATTTGTGTTTTTATTTGGTCTTCATTTCTTAGTAACAAAGTTTCACTAGGTGTGTGGGTGTTCCAAGAAGCCAGGCACTGGCCCGCGGGCAGCTATAACAGTTTAGGATCTTGGGAGGAGTCAGTGTGACAATGAGGATGACACTGATTGAGAGTAAAAACACAGGGGAGAAGTTGATCTCTTTCCACTGGGAGATTTATCTGCACTGAGTGAATCTATTATTAATCTGTAATGCTCCTTTCATCTCTATAGACTCTGAGTTCTTGTCTCCTCTAAAAGTCCTAGGGAAAACAAACATTTGTTAATGGTATCAGTCAACATAGCTTATGTTATACTGCAGTTAAAAAAAAACACACCTCAAATCTCAGTGAATTCTTTGCATCACAACAGACTATTTCTCGCTCTTGAAGTCTGCTGAGGGCTGGATGTGAGTTAGCAAGCACGGCTGGGCCTGCAGCTCCACCTCAACAAGAGGCCTCCCTGACCACCCTGGAGTGGCGAGGCCACTGGAGGGCCAGGGCTACATCTTCCACGTTTCCGCCTGTGAGATTCACAGGTCCACAGCCCATCAGAAGGAATCCGTCATGAGGCTCCCGCTGAGGCAAAGTGTGGTAATGATCACACCTGCCAGAGAGAATCCTTTATCCAAAAGTGAAAAGGTGTCAGTATCTTTCTCTTGGGGTAAACTCAAGGAATTGTATTCCAAATGGAGTATTTGTTTGCATTACTACTCCTAGTAGTAGTAATAATAATAATAAATAATGATAAATGGCAGGATGAACGTAGGTGCCTGGGGACAGGGTCGAATGTGTCCTGGCAGGGAACAGGCCACGTGGAAGGAATCCAACACAGCTTAGTGACCACATGACTGGATGTAGCTTTCTATGCCCTCAATCTCACGAGGCGTTTCTTAACGTCAGTCTTTCCCAGCCCATGACATCAGAAGGCACTCTGCAAGTCTGAACGTGCTCCGGACTCTGAACTGGAAGCAGTGATCTTGCAGCTCCGGGAGCAGTTAGCAAACAACAGGAGGCAGATAAGGTGCATTTCTGTCTTAGCTGTAATTGCTGCTATGGTTTGCCCCTTATCCGAATCTCTTTTCTAAGAAGCAAATTAATGTTCAGATAAATTTTTCATGTTAGACCCCTTTGGTCAAATCTGTCTCCAAACCAATCAATAAATGTCCTCTGAATATAAAACATTCTGGCCATCAGCGTAAGTGCTCGTTGCAGTAATGCTCCTGCAGTAATGGTGACCAGCTTGTGTTAGGTACAGGTTGCTGCTCTCCTAGTTGTCTGGCCAGGGATGGCACTGCGCTTGCTGAGGCAGTTCAGCCCTGCAGCCGTTGCCCAGATAATGGCTTATCTTGATATTCTGACTTTGGGCTTCTTAGAACACACTCTCATGGACGAGCAAATGGTCCTTGGCTAGACTTCTAAATATAACTTGTTTTGCCTGCTGCCTGGACATCTGACGGCAAAGTTGGTGCTGTGTATTATCAAGTAAATGTGAATTTCACGAAAATGTGTTGTGGTTTATGCACTGTTAATCCTATGCCAGTGCCTTGAACGATGTAAGGATTACTACTACAAATTAATTTGAATACATGTGAGTAACTGGGTTCTTTTACTCATCTGAGTGAGATCGTTTGTGCCGGCTTTGTTTTTCTCCTCTAGGCCTGGTGTCATGCAACAAAAACCTTGTACGTGCATGGACATATTTTCATCTGTGTGCAGGCTGCCCCCTTGGGGTTTGAACATAAGTATTTGCTGATTTTTCCCTGCCATATATATTCGAGAGCAAAAAGTTTCATTTAGATGAAGAAAGGCCTGGAGGTGTGAGGAGGTATAATTTTTCAATAATGAGCTTAGTATGTATCAAAAGGTAATGGGCAGTTTTATGTGGCCTATTTATAAACTACTGAAGGGAAGCAAAAAGCACACTCTATTCCTGTTATTCAGATAAGGCAAACTAGACAAAAAGACTTTGTTCACTCATGTTTAACTGATCTATATCAAAAGGCTCAATAGATGGAAATCAGTATTTCAAAGAGACAGCCAAGCTAAATAAAAGAATACCATACAACGTTAATTCCAAGTCGTCTTTTTTTTTTTCCTCTGCCTTCAGTTTATTAGAGTAGTAGCAATAAGAAAAGAACCTGAAAAGTGATGATTTCATTTTTGAATTATTTGATGGTCTCATAACCACAATCCGGTATTTTTATTTTGGCCAGCCTCTTGTTTGAAAGACCAGATTGTTCTTAACTGGATATGATCGACTTTCTAGGTTTTCCAAATGAAAACACAATTAATCATATTTCATCCTACTCTCACTACTTATATGCCTAGAAATGCATTAATTCTTTTAATAGTGTTAAATGAGTATCCAGACTGTTGTTAATAGTCCACCTGCACTTATTCAGTCTTTCTTTTTTTTTTTTGAGTGTTCATATGTTCACAGGAATTTGGTCCAAATGCTTGGGAGTTGAGTAAGTTGTTTAATACAGTGGCATACCCTGAAGACACCAAGACTATTTCCGGTCTCTGCGAGGTGTGGACAGAGACTTCGTGAGGTTCAGTGTCAATCACCCGTAAGTGAGGACATGGACCGAGTCCTTTCACATCGTGTTAGTTTTCCACTGCTGCAACAAAATAACTCAAGAAAATCAATTTAAAGGCAGAAAATGTTTATTTTCACTAATGGTTTTAGAGGCTTCAGTGCATTCTTTCTCTGGGCTTGTGGTAGTACCGTGCATTACGATGGGACTGTGTGGGAGAGGAAGCATCTTCCCTTGTAGCAGCAGAAAGCGAAAAGGGAGGGACAGGATGGTGGCACATGCCTATCACCCTAGCTATTTGGCAGTGCATACCTGGATTCCTAGCTAGCTGGAAGGCTGAGGCAGAAGGATCACTTGAGCTCACCACTTTGAGACCAGCCTGGGCAACATAGTGAAAATCTTTTTCAAAATTGGTATAGAAGGACTAGGGTGATAATATCCCCTGAAAAGAAAGGTCCCCAATGACCTAAATTCCTCACATTGGGCCTCTTCTCTGAAAGCTTCCACCAGATCCCAACAGCACCATGAGCTATTGTAGCAGCCGGAGACTAAGTCTTCAACACATGAGCGTTTAGGAATTAAGATTCAAACACAGCATGTATCCAGGTGGTGACCAGCGACTGCAACAACAGCATTCAAACTCAATAATGATGCATTTTGTACAGCGGCAGAGGTCAACCAGGCCAGGGTTTCTTGATCATTAGTGAGTAACACACTTGAGAGAGAAGCTTGTAAAGGCACAGCCTTTGGATTCCACATCCAGACCCTTCCCTTGCAGGTCTGGATTCAGCTAAGTGGGAGGCAGAACACAGCAATGGTATTTGGGAGAAGCCCCTGGATGATTCTGATAAGCACTGAAGATTATGAACTAGTGACCTCGGCCCTCGGCCATACCAAGCCCGAATATGTGAAGAGAGATTTGGTAGAAGGAAGAGATTAGTCCAGCTCTGGCTTCACTCCAGAACACATGAGAAAGTTGAAAAAGTTCTGATGGCTTCCTGCAGCTCAGGGCCTTGGTCAGGCAGCTGAGAAATTCCTCCTCCTTCCCTGAGCTACAAAATTCAGGCACATGATGGGTACTGTTTTTAGTGCACGAGGATGGCATAAACAAGCCATTCCACGTTCGAGACGTTATTCTCTTCATCTCCTCAGAGACGTTGGAGTTGCCTTCATCCAGGTGGGCTTCCTGCTGCAGCTGCAGTACCAGGTACTTCTGTGCCGCTCACTGTAGTCCAAAACGAGCCCAGACTCCGGAGCCCACTCATTTGCCCTCCTCTTCTCCTAGTCCCCCGGGGGCCTGGTTACTTACACTTATCATTCAAGACCCATTGGAGCTAGGTGTGGCAGCATATGCCTATAATCCCAGCACTCTGGGAGGCTGAGACAGGAGGGTCACACGTTGAAGCCCAACCCGGCAATTTAGTGAGACCCTGTCTCAAAATTAAAAAGTAGAAAAAGGGCTAGAGATAGAATTCAGTGTGAAGGCCCTGGATTCAATCCTCAGTACTATAAAAAAAAAAACAAAAAAAACAAAAAAACAAAAACAGAAAAACTATTTGAGTGGTCACTGTCTGCCAGACTTATTATATAGGTGACCTAAATACTAAACCCAGGTACCTCAAAGTGGGGCCTCTTTGAAACAAACAAATCAGTTGAAAGTCTTCACATTTTAGGGGCCAGTGATTTAGCCCAGTGGTTCTGCCACCTGCCTTGCAAGCGCAAGGACCCGAGTTTGGTCCCCGGTAACAAAAAAATAGAGTCTTCATTTTTAACCTAAAATTCTTACTGGCTTTACAAAAGGATTTTTGTACAGTCTTTCTTTTTTACCCTATATAAACATTAATACTTCAGATTTTTCAGGTTAATACAAAATTTTAAATTCAGTTTTACATTTTCAATGAACAAGCCAAAGCACTAAAAATTTGATTTATATTTCATTTGGGAGATAGTTTATCTTCTGTCTATCATGTGGCTCAAACCTCTGGAAGAAAGCTGAACCTCAAAAAACTCAAACCATTGTTGTGGCACACATCTGTAATCCCAGTGACTCAGGAGGCTGAAGCAGGAGGATCTCAAGTTCAAGGCAAGTCTGGGCAACTTAACGGACTTGTCTCAACATACAACATGAAAATGGCTGGAGATATGGCTAAATTTGATAACCCTGGGTTCAATCCCCAGTGAATTAATTATGGGATGAAATACCTGACACACAATTTGAAGGATGAATTTGGCTCATAGTTTAGAGGGATTCAGTTGTGACCGGCTGATCCAAAGCAGAAACAACATGAGGGAAGGGAAGGGGGAAGAAATGGGCTCACCTCATAGCAGCCAGGAAGTGGAGAGAAAAAGTAGGAGCAGGGAAGCAAATACAGGCAGCCCCCAGTGGGCCTCCCACTTAGGTCCCACCTCCTAACAGCGCAGTTCGCTGTAAATTCACCAGTGGATCAATCCCCTGATGAGTATAGCGCACCCATGATTCAGTCACCCTCCAAAAACTCCACTTCTGAACACATAGACTTTGGGGGAGATTCTATAACTAAACCATAGCACCCAGTACCTTTTGAAAATGGTAATCAAGCGGGGTATGGTAGCTCACGCCTGTAATCCCAGCACTCGGGAGGCTGAGGCAGGAGGATCGCTGTGAGTTCGAGACCAGCCTGGGCTACATAGTGAGTTCCAGGTCAGTCTCAACTACATAGTGAGACCTTGTCTCAAAAAATGAAAAAAAAAAAGGTACTCAAAGGAAATAACACTTAACAACAACATTTCTGGATAGTTCTGAACATCAAATCTGTAAAATTTTTATAAAAATTCAGATGTCTCATGATAAAATGTGACAATCACTTGTTTATGACCTTTATCAAATTGAAATAAAATCTTGGATTTTCTTCCTGTTGAATCTATTATGTTTTATTTCAGTTATGTTTTCTCAAATACATTGTCACTGATAAATTATTAACTCAGAAAAACCATCATGATTGATTTGGGGAGGGAGATCGAGATCAATCATTTTCTTCCTCTGCCCATCTACCCTCCTACCAATCTATCTTCTCTCTATCTACCTACCTCTCTGTCTATCATTTATTTTTGGAGCATCTAACCAGTTGAAATACTCTACTTGCTCTTATTTTATACAAAGATCAGGTATCTTATCATCACAGTAGCCTATAAAATGTCCAACACTAATGTGAAAAAAGTCAAAGAACCCTTTCTGCCTTCATGATCAATTATACTCTCCAACTGCTACTTCCATGCATGTTAACCATATCAGTCTTTCCGGAAGCTTTTTTTTTATGTTCTCCAAGATGCTGAAAAAGTTACCCTCCTCGTGAGAAAGGCACAAGAAACAGGAAGAACAAAACAGTCTAAAGAACCGCACTGAAGCCACCATATTTAGAGGACTTCAGAAATTTTAGAGAAATAATATATTTTTTAACTTAAGAAAAGAAACATTTGAATTTCAGATGTGTCAATATCAAGACGACCTATGAAGAATACTTTGCCACACGATGAACAGCATCCTTGAGAATGTGGCCCTTCTTAAGTGGACCTTTAGAAAAGAAGTTTAAAACAAGGATGTCTGAAAATATATTTTGTGTTTCTTTTTCAGGTAAGAGAAAGCTAGTGCTCTGTTTCAGCTCATCTTTTTGGGAAACTAAATTTCTCAAGCTATCTTGTGGTAAGTTGGGGGCCTGTGACTATTTTCTGTATGTGGAAAGTAACCAAGTTTCTGATGGGGAGAACAGGAAGAAAAGTAGCTTTTGGTCCCTGAATAACTGCATGGAATAGGGACTCCCACCCTGAGCCATCATGTCAGAAATAAGCCTTCGTTTATGAAGCCGCTGAGATTGAAGGGTGGTTTTTCCAAAGCTAGCATTAGTCATCGCTACTGTTTGGATCTTAAATGTGCCCTGAGGCCCATACACTGAAGGCTTGGTTTCCAGCTTGTGATACTATTGGGAGAGAGGGCCTAACGGGAGGAAGTTAGGTCATTGGGGTTCTATCTTCAAAGGGAGTATTGGCAACCATCTCCTTTCTCTCCCTTTTGTTTCCCAGCTGCTATGAGGTGAGCAGTTTTCTTGATCACATCCTTCCACCATCATGTGCTGTCTTGTCACAGGCCTGAAAGCAACAGGGACAAATGACCATGGACTAAAACCTCTGAAATTGTGAGCCAGAAGAAATCTTTCCTCCTTATATGCTTGCTACTTCGGTTATTTTGTTACAGCAACGGAAAGCTGATAATACATTTTCCCTAACTAATATTTTTAAGTGCAGTAAACGCACCTTTTAAAAGAATATTAGAATCTACTATTTAAATATAATCTTTGTTATGTTGCTATAATTAAATGACATCATATTCTATTTAAAGGTGGAAACCTTAATGATGATAAATGTCAGAATTTCTCTTGTGCTTTAGAATATGTATGCAAAGCCTTAGAATTACATTCAGATACAGGTAAAGAAACTTCAAATAATAAATTATAATTTACTTATTTCTTTTTTAAATCAACAACTGATATCTATTTTTATTTTTAAAATGTAGTAAAGTGCAAAGAAAACAAAAAAATCACCTATGCTCCTTTCACCTGGAATTAATTTTTCCCATTCATTTTATTTTAATTTTTAAAATAAAAATGGCTTGTCTTTAAGAGGTACAATGTGATATATATAAATATATAAATATATATATATA
>NW_022900923.1:10556837-10559830 GCF_012274545.1 Fukomys damarensis
AGATCTCTAGAACTTATTCATCCCATACAATTATAACTTTAAGAAATCTTTGACCAAGATCTCTCCATATTCCTCACCCTTGTAACTACCAGTCTATTCTCTGCTTCTATGGATTACTTTTATTTCACGATTTATTTATTTTACCTTTTTTGGGTGTGTGCATTATTTGACTTTTTAAAAATTCTGTATATACCAGACACCATATAGCACTTTTCTTTCTGGGCATGGCCCATTTCACTCAGCATACTGTCCTCTATGCTTATACATGTCACAAATGACAGGATTTCCTTCCTTTTTGAAGGCTCAATAGTATTCCAGTATATATTCATATACTACATTTTATTGATTCATCTGCTGATAGAGACTTAAATTGCTTCTATATCTTGCTTCGTCCTGTTTTCATTTCCCTTGGATATATACCCAGAAATGAGGTGACTCAATCATATGGTAGTTCTATTTTTAACTTTTGAGGAACCTTCATACTGCTTTACACAACAACAATATCAATTTGCATTTGCACTGACATGATTTCTTCCTTGTAGAAACAAAGTTGGGAAGTAGGCAGGCCTGGGCTGGTATGATCACTTCAGGAAGTCATTAAATTC
The DNA here is from genome assembly GCF_012274545.1 of Fukomys damarensis. Taxonomy (NCBI): domain Eukaryota; kingdom Metazoa; phylum Chordata; class Mammalia; order Rodentia; family Bathyergidae; genus Fukomys; species Fukomys damarensis. The sequence goes on from NW_022900923.1 coordinate 10,557,443, forward strand.
AGGAAGCTTCTTCCAGCTCAACTCTCCAGCATACCTACTGTGTGGCTTTCATCCTTAGGGCTCATTATGTTGGCCTGAGTTCCAGCCATTGTATCCATATTTTAGAAACTCGAAAGCAACAAAGACAGAAGAGCCCCAAAGCCACACTGACTCTCTTAATGAGGCTTCCTGTAAACTACATAAAGTATTTCCACTTATATTTCTATAACTTGTCACATGGTTATATCCAGCTGCAAATGAAGCTGAGAACTGTAGTTTTTATTTTGGGGCAGTCATGTACATGGTAAAAATTGAGTTTTATCACTAAAGTAGAAAGGAAGAACTGATATTGACAGAAGACTAGGAAAATGTGAAATAGTTAATAAGTGCAAACATAAGGATCGTGAAGGAAAATATGCACATTTGTGTACATACATACACTTTCTTGTTTGTAGTAAAAGGTATTTGGCTGGGGACGTAGCTCAACAGTAGAGTGCCTGACTAGTACTCATGAGACCCTGGTTTGATCCCCAGCATTGTTTTTTAAAAAATGATATAATGCACATTTTTACCATTTCATCCTACTCTTAGCCTAACAGAATTCCTCTGTAGTCAGTAAATTAACTATTCTCCAGTATTTGGGGTATAAACCTAACTGCATCAGATAGAAAAAAAAAGAATAAGAATAATAATTTTGTGTATCAGCTGTATAGAGATAATTACATACACGTATGGTATAAAATACCACAGTTGTTTCAGTATAAGCAGGGCTAGAATGGTAATAGTGCACTGACTGGTGAAGAGACAATCTCTAGACTGTGTTTATGTCTATGCATGTGTTGGCACGAACCTCAAGAACTTGCTGAATCTTTCATTTCCATAATGCCTATTAGTGTACAGAATTAAGGAGAAATTCTAGAAGAACATATAAATTTAAAATAGCTAGCATTTTAAATTAGTTATATGGTAGACACCTTTATCATATTTCTTTTCTATGTTATTTTCCAACTGAACAACATTTATACCCCCACCTATAGAATACTCTATTATTTCTTTTCTTTTCTTTTCGGTACTGGGGATCGAACTTGGGTCTTTGCGCTTGTGAGGCAGGCAGCAGCACCACTGAGCTAAATCCCCAGGCCTATTATTTCTTTTTTTAAATTGTATTTATCCTCCCTCATTCCCCACTTACAGTCCAACACTGTATTTGCCCACACTACTAATATTTCATATTAAACATTTGAGGGTCTGAGTGTCCTTGGACCAGATGTTGGGAATACCTAAAAACTGACTTCTAGGAAATCAAGACCAACTAACTACCAGTTAGGTATTGTCTAAAGGCCTTACAAAACAATGTCTCTCTGAATTCCCCCTTAATCGTATGCTGAATTTCTCTGCTAGTATTGTCCTGCTTCTTCTATAGCAGTGGAAACTAAGGCTTGGGTATGTTGGTGTCTTGGTTACAGTTAGGCAGCTAGGGAGAGCTGGTGGCAAGCGCAGATAATCCAGTGACTTTTAATCACTGAGGCTTGCTGCCTTCATGGTGCCCTTTACCGTGTCCCTGATCCCAGTAGAGCTGGAATCCCACTAGGTGCCTTCAGGAGCATTGTCAGAAACATATTCCTCCTTGTCTAGTTAGAAACATAATGTGATAATAATGTAATAATACACAGTGACACAAATATGAAATCCCTTATCCATAGGTACACTGATCTCCCAAGTTCAAGAGGCCTGAGGGGAGAAGAATTAAGAACTAGGGTGCTCACTTCCTAGGCTGCTGACAATTTTTTGTGGACTGCTTTGCCTCACCATGACAGGCAACACAGATGCACTAATCTGAGGTGGAGGTGAGTGTGTGCGTGTGTGTGTGTGTGTGTGTGTGTGTGTGCGTGTGTGGTGGGGGAATGTCTTATGCTTGCCTTGCTAAGAATTAACCATCAAAAAATTTCATATGCACATACTTGTTTCCTCCCTGCCATACCAAGTCATTTATTGACAATCACGTTCACAAATTCTAGGCACCGAGGGTTGGTTCTGTTAACAAGGAAGAAGGAAACTGATATTGTTAATGGATCTCTTCGTGCATAAAAAGAACTCCCATTTTCCCTCCCACATGCTGTCCTGAATTCCCCTCTTCCTCCTTCTCAAAGTTTTACTTTTTCTCAGAATGTCTGTGTGTGCCATATGACAGTGATTTTTTGCAGTAATTGCTTTATTCTTCGATAAGAACCTTTACAATGGCGGTCTCCTACAGTACTTATGTGTGAATTAAAGCTGTTCCAAGGCAAAAATCAAAACTTGCACATCGTCATTTTTGACAATCCTTAAAAATTCCTCTTCATGAAAGCAGAGTTTTTGACTGATGCTCCAAAACTTTTAAACAATACCAATACATGCATATATATATAT
>NW_022900923.1:10560327-10562994 GCF_012274545.1 Fukomys damarensis
ATATACATGTGTGTATATTGCATCTATGCCCTCATTCTTTCTTGTTTAAGCCCTTATTCTTTTTAGGTTTACAAAAAAGTCCTCAAAGAAGACAAATCACTGATTCAATGCAGTATCATGAGCTTACCAAGAAAACGTAGGTTCCATTCTGTTTTATACAAAAATCGAGTGGAATTCTATGAAAAGCAATTTTGAATTAAAATGCTTTCCAGCAGGCTGTGTCAGAAAGAGGGTCTCCAAGGCTCGGTGGCCAGCATGCAGGGAGAGGAGCCCACCTTCTCCCTCTGAGGGACCCCCAAAAATGACTGTGGTAGCAGGAGCTTTATTTCGCTCCCTTGCAGTAGCAACAACAAAATGATACCACAGACGAAAACCGTCATGTCCCACCCACTCCATCTGTCCTGTGCACCCACAGCTCCCCTCATTCTACAAATTAATCTTTCACACATTTTTTAACAAAAAAAGTGTTAATGTTATAAAGGAAAAAAAAACACCAAGGAAAACAGAAAGGGCTGTGTAGAAAATAAATTAAATTTAAATTTGATGGCAGTTATGACTTTTTTATTGACTATAAGAGCAAACAGTCACATCAAATTGGTGCCACTGGCATATAATTAAAACTACAGGGCACCCTTAATGATCTCCGACAATGATCGCGTGTGTGCTTTTTTAAATATAGCATGCACATTTTGTCCAATTTGGGCTCTTTTTTCCTGTTGCTTTTGTTCTCTTTCGGAGTGGATATTATTCATGAACTGAGTATTATCTATTTGGCCATCTGCATAGCATTGGCCATAGTCCCCTGTATTATAATTTTGAGTGAAAATAAGGACTGTTGGAGACTGCAACCCTAAAAATAATAAAGATAAGAACACAAAGTAAAAGGAATAAAGGAAAACACTTGGAATGGAGGTGAGGTTTGGCGGCGCATGACACAGAGGTAGAGAGAAAAATATAAAATGTTCCCTTCGGTCATTTGGGAAAATAGAATCTAGATATTCACTCTGACCAAACTAACATCTACTTGCCTTGATAAGGCAGCAGGCAGTTCTGAGCGTGATGCTCCTGTGTGTTTGAAAGTCTCTGGAAGGAAAGACAAGCCTTTGTTTCCTTCGAGAGCCCTCCTTTCAGAAGTGGGTGCACCTCGTGGTGGGGCAGTGGGGCGGCGGCTCCGAGAATAGCCAAGCTCGCTAGGCCTTGGGTCCCTTGTTCTTAGTTTGGTGAAGGGAGATTTCTGAAAAAGCACAAATAATAGGATATTTTATTTCCAATTCAAACAACATTAGTGAGCTTTGAGTATAACTCAGCGGCGGGGCACTTGCTCAGCATGCTTGAGGCCCTGGGATCGATTCCTAGCACAGAATGAACGAATGAATAAATATGTAAATATGTATTCCCCCCCCAGAGTATAATTAAAAACTTAGGCGATTATTTTATTTCTAAAATTTGACTTAATTTTTTTGATTGTTCCCCATTTCCTTTTCCTTTTGTCTCCTTTTGATCTTTTCTTTCTGAAATTCTCTTTATCAGCATGAGCTTACCATTGTTTTCCCCTTTTTACTTGTTAGACCAGAGCCATCAAAATCAGCTGGTTGAAAAATGAGTATGGATTAGGCAATAGCCATCTTCTGAGGAGAATAAAAGCATAGGCTACATTTATGACCTCAAATGAAAATATATACTATTGTTTGATTTTTAATGCTCCTTGATATTTTTGCTTTGCATTTGATTCCTATTAAATTAGTCTAATGTTCAATTAAAGCTGTGCTTTCACACACAAACACACACACACACAGCTTGGGCTCACTACCAAAGCAAGATGAATTCTATCAATTACCTCATTATTGAGAAAATGAGTTATTTACATGCACTTAATAGTCATTTAAAATAACTTTCTTTTTGTATTTGTCTTTCCCTCCAAATTCATTCAAATTGGTTCATGTATGTAGATAATGACAACCCAAATAAGATAAAATTTTCAAATTTGGAAAGTTCAAGTTACTTTAGTATCCACATTGATTTACCTAAAAATAATGAAATTCTAAAATCAAGAGTGATAGCCCAGTTACAAAAATAGCCTCTTGTGTGTTTGCTCATGCTGAGTAAAATTTAGGCCATACATTTTTTATCTATTTTCACAAATAAACTATTAAGAGTTTATATAATTATTTAACTTGTATGGGGAGGATATGCTGGTCATTAAAAATGATTGATTTAATTTGTTGATTTTATTTTTAAGACTACTTTCAGTATAAATGTTACCATGACCCTTAAGTGCTAAACATTTCTATCTTATTGAATGGCATGCAGTTTTGATTTATGTTCTAAAACTTATGTTTACACAGTAATGTGTTACCTCCATGAGACTTGGCAAAAGTAAAAATCTGATGTTATTTTATATACCTGTCTGAAGCCACATAGTTCCACTAAATTGGCATAATTAGTGATATTTTAAAACCGTATCCAGATATGCAATTAGTAATATGGCATACACACTGGGATGCAGCTCAGTGGTAGAGCACCTGTATTTGATCTCCCACCACAGGTAAGGAAGAAAGAAAGAAAGAAAGAAAGAAAGAAAGAAAGAAAGAAAGAAAGAAAGAAAGAAAGAAAGAAAGAAAGAAAGAAAGAAAGAAAGAAAGAAAGAAAGAAAGAAAGAAAGAAAGA
>NW_022900923.1:10563027-10571968 GCF_012274545.1 Fukomys damarensis
AAAGAAAAAGAAAAAGAGAAAGAAAGAAAGGAAGGAAGGAAAGAAAGAAAAGCTACACAGAAAAATCATATTTCTCTTTAAGAAATTATATCTCTTCAAAAAATAAACTCAAAGCCAATTTCTTCCCTTAATAGCAAGTCCATTGTGTTGAGCATTCACAAGCGAATCAAGGTTTTAGAAATACTTCTAATAATATTCAGAGGCACCGTGCTTAGGTGGAATGTTTACGTCAGTATCACTTGCCTCAGCCCTTCTCTTTATTGTCCCTCCAACCTTCTATCAAAGTATTACTTGTGCTCAACGCAAACACGATCCCTTGACCACAGTTTACATTGCTCTGAGTCTAACTAGAAATCCCAAGGCACTGTAATGAACTCTCTACTCTCTCTCATTCTGTGGGAGCTTTAGAATTATTTAGAAAGGCAGAATTGGAGGAACGTGGTACTAACATACTTGGGTGAAGTATGCGCCTTCTTGAACATTTCTAGAGATGTTTTTAGGTGTCACAGACCAATAAGCTCCAAAAGCTGTCTGAGAAGAAAGGATCTCAAATTTCTGACCAGATCCCTCCTTATGGCTGTGAGAGTTTAATTTTCATTTAAACAATAATAAATATAGGCATAAGGGTTTGAGATGAATTATGTAAGCCCTTTAGCCATAACCATTACATTCTGCCACCAAATGAGCTGCTGTTCTCACTTTGTTTTATGGGCTCTGTGAAGCCTGTGTTATTATATCTGCCAAATAAAACCCAGCAAACCATGCAAATGAAAATATAATTTTATTTCTCATAGTCACAGAATGTTCCCATATATAGTTTTATCAATTCCTCTGCATCAGATTTACTGCTATTAAGAGCCTACTATCTTAAAAGGATCTACAGAAAGGAAAAACATCTCTTGCTTGGAGGCATCCTCATTTATATCCACCAATGACTTATGTCTTTAGTTGAAGCTATACTTGAAAATTCAAGAATAATTCCTTTCATTATATTTTTAGCTTATCTGTGTAATCCGATTGAGATCACGGACTTTTTCCATAATGATAAAGATTGAAAAGATTATATATTTTCAAAGTGTGGCAGATTCTAATTTATTTAAAAACAATGGAACTCACTTCCATTTTTTTTTTAAGAGGCCTCTGTCTAATATCTGGGCTGGCCCCAAACACCTGGGTTCATGTGATCCTCTTGTCTCAGCCTCTGTAGTAGCTGGTACTACAGTCATGTACTACTGGGCCCATGAGAGTTTTTTCTTCAGTTTCAGCATGGCCTAAGTATCTGAAAAACAGCAACTCAGCAAACTGATAATGAAGTAGCTCTGCAACTTACCAGCCTCAGTTTGGGGCCTTGGACGAGTCACCATTCCTTTTCAACATTTTCTACCAAGTAACGAAAATAATAGATCTTATGCCTGTTAGTGTTGAGGAACAACTCACCTCCAAAAGATGAAATATTCTTTTCTTTCCTTTTTCCTTTTTAAGGGATGGGATTTCACTGTTTCTCATGTTGACCCCAAATTCTTGAACTAAAGCAATCCTCTTGCCTCAGCCTCCTGAGTACCTGGGGTGACAGATGCACAACACAGCACCCATCTAAATGAAATATTCTTTATAGATGTCAGAGAATTTCTATGATCTTACCAAGAGTAAACATCTACTATGTTCATAGAGGGTATTTCTATGTTGAGTCGCAGGGTCCCCGAGAAAATAAATGGCCACTTATCTGGTCGTCTATATATAAACTATATTTCTCACTTTGTTCTGGGTTTGCTGGGAGTGTCTGAACAGGTTAAAGCACTGATTTTATCTCCAGCCTCTGGAAAAAATGCTAAGGCAGAAGTCATTTTTTCCATCTCTCCCTCCTTTCCTTTCCCCTTTTTTCTTCCCTTTCCCTCACTTCTTTCCTCTCTTTGTTGTTCCTTCCTTCCCTATAAATATTCTGTGGATGCTTATTATGTGCTAAGCCACATTCTGGCAGCTAAGGATACAGCTGGTCATATTATAGAAAAAGGCTCTATCCTGAGAGAGCTTATTATATCCCTCCCAAGAAAGACAGGAAATGAAAAATAGGGTTTAGGATGCATGAGACCTTAGGTTTGATCTCCAGCACCACAGAAAAACCCAAAAATAAAAATAATAGAAAGTACCTCAGATCATGGAAATTTTCCCTATTCACTTTATCAGTGTAGTTCCACCTAGGTTCTTTCCAATACTACTTTATACATCGGGTATGAGATAAGCCAGATGCTTTGAATGGAGGCTGATGTGCCTAGCTAGTACCAGGCATCATGTATGACGGTGTTCAGTCAATGCCAAATGGATGCATTCATTTCTAAAACGTGATTAGTTATGTTAACAGATCATATCTCTCAATGAAATGTCAGCATAGCCCCATACTTTCTCCACAGGGCCCGTCTAAAGCTATTTAATGAATGGGCTCTGAAACTCTCACACTTTGTTTAAAAAAATCTATTTTTTATCAGGCAGGGTTTTATCAGGAAAACCAATCTAATGACATAGGCACATGCACTCGAGCACACACACACACACACACACACACTCACACACACACTGCACATACCGTGTACATTGTAACACTTCACACCTGGGAAGAGTTAAATACTATTCTAAGTATTGTTGGACCAAGTCCATCTACTCACCACTCAGAAGCCAATACTCTGGGACAAATTGGTGGGAACAAAATGAGGCTTATTCCAGAGCCAGCCCTAAGAAAATGGAGTGGGCTATCACCATCAAAGCACCATGTTTGGAGTCTCAGGTACATGAAAGGACATTTGTGAGGAGAAAAGACAGATGCAGTGGCACAGTAGTTGAAAGGTCACATGCTGAGTGGAGTCTTCATCATTCAGGGTGCGTCTCCACCCCTCAAAAGCTGGAATATTGCAACTGACCTTGACCTCTTGGCGCTAGTTCCCATATTTTCTTTAGACATTTCACTTTTTTGCAAGTTAAAACGTGTTGCAATTTATGTGCCGTATGTTATTTGATAGGCAGGATTAAAGAATAAGGAAGGGCGTTACATATTTTAATGTTATCTGAAGGTCACCAGAGGGTCTAGGTTCTGTGAAGCTAAAGGAAGATTATTTAGTGTTTAACATCTTAATCATTTAGGTGAGGCTTTGCTTTAGAATTTAGAATGCCAGGCAAAGGGAGGGGAAGCAAAAGTAACTCTGCCAAGGACAACTCCCAAAGGAATGGCCACCATTCCACAAGTATATTCTAGTCCTCTTTACGTTTGGGCTGTTCCATAGGCATTATTTATGGACAATTAGTGAGACACGGTTTGACAAAAGATACTAGCATACATGAGCAGAGCCCAGAAAAGAATACTGGCATCTCTACTTTCTTTACGTTGTAACTGGCACCACCTCCACATTTCAGCTCCACCCCAGCAGCCTCTTCCCACCCTCTGACCCCAGTCTCTTTACTGCTCTTCAATTACCCTACGTCACACAGCCTTCCAGCTGTCCTGTAATGCCCTCTCCCTAGCCTCCCCTATGGAATATTGTCATTTGTCTCTGTCTAAAACGCCTATTGTGAATGTGTCCTTGTAACTCAGTCTCTGTTGCTGCTCTGGCTTGGAGAGCCTGGTCCCTGCATCTGTCGATATTTGAAGTGCTCAGGCACGACTCGACATTGGAGACTGACCACCAGTTTCTTCTGCTGTTGCTGTTTTGATCAACCTTCCTTTTTCACTGTGGCCTTGGCAAACAGCCTCGGTTTTACAAAATAACTTCAGAGCAATGGGTTCTCCGTTAAACACATGCCAATACATTAGCATACACAGACAGAACAAAAAACTTCAAGATCTCAAGGAGGGATGTGAAATCTGTTTGATACCCTAGAACCACTTTTCCCATTGTCTCCCATAAAGTCATTACTGCAGATTCAATTTAAAGTGCTTATTTTTACTGAGTTTAATTTAGATACACATTTGCATTGTAAAATGGGTACTTTAAAAATAATCATTTTAGTCTTAAGCAGAAATGCTAGTTCTTTGTAAGAGAAGCAACTTCCTGAGTTGCATGTGATTCCTCAGGGCAAAGTAAATTTCTGGAGTGAGATTTAACCTTCTGTCGGCTTTTATTACTGCAAGTAGTTTGAATTTGGTATGTATCAAGACTTTTGTGTTGAATGTATAGTGTTTCTTTATAACCAAAGCTTTTAATTAAGATAGTTTACATTATTTATATTAGCTAGGATTACTATGTACTTACAAGGTATCAACAATAAAAGATAATTGAAAGAAAAAAATCTTAATGTTGTTCAGCGGGTTCACAAAGAAATTTATACATAATGAAGTCATAAATATAAGGGGGGATTACATTACTTCATGTATTGCTGGCACCTAGCACATGGCAGAAAATTTACAAGAATTATGATAACGCAAACCGATATTTCTCCAAAGTATTACAAGTTTTCAGATTATTTCTGGATGTGTCATTTCCCTTTCTGCTGGTTCAAGTCCATAAAGGGGCTGCATTCAGGAGTGAAGCAAGCATAAAAGGTGTATATTTTTATTTTGAACAAAATAATACCTACTTTATTATATTTGAAACAGAATTTTAGAACAACACATATAGGTTCATATTAAATCTTTTAAAACAGCCTATCATCTGGAAAAGTCCTGTGTTCAGATGGATTCCTTTAGAAATTAAAACTAAAAAGAAACCTATTGATGAAATAAATGCATCTTTTAATTATCTAAAGCAATGCAACCTTCAATACAACAGATAAATTCTACCATCTGGTTTTTAGATGCACTATGTGATTTTCAAGGATGGTAAGCTTGCCTATATACATTTATTTTATTTAGGGTAACATTTAAATAATTTTTAACTGACTGAACTTCCACTGGATTGTAGGAAGGTATTCGGTGTAGCAAGAGTGAGGTGCCAGATTGGGGTTCAAAGGTTCCCTGGGTGGGCTAGCGGTGGTCCCTCAGGGGGACAGCCCTAACATGTGAAAGCCATCCCCAGTACGCACGCACGCACGCATGCACGCAGGCGCGCGCGTGTGCGCGCGCGCGCACACATGCACACACACACACACACACACACACACTGCCTGGGATCACATATAAAATGAACGATGAATGTATTTATTGTACAAAGTTAACTAAGAAAATACTGTGTATGCATTGCTAAACTTCCATATGCCAAAAGGTGCAATGCATACAACGAAGGTGAAATCTGTGAGAGACAGAGACAGAAAGATAGAGGGTGAAAGAGAAGAAGAGGTGTAGATTAAATGGCTACTGAAGTCACTCTTTGCTTTTTTCCTAAATTCTCTGAAGTGGTCGGTCTTAGTCCAAAAGGAGCCTCCTTCAGGCATTTTGTTGTTTATAAAAATAACACCTTGCAGTAAGCAGTTGAAAACTGGCTTCACCGGAAGGACGGTTCTGGGAAGCCTGTACCTTTTGCTTGTCTTTGTCCTTAGCCCTTGACAGGTTTGAATGCCTGGTGTGGGCTCGGTGCCCTTTCAGTATGGGGTGAGACCCACCGCCTGTGCACCTTGAGGGTTTCTCCTCCAGAGTTTATGAAGACATCACTTTTGTCTTCGGGGTTGGGAGTCAGGCTGAATGATCTCCAACATCAGGCTAATCATAGTTCAGAACTTGTCCAATTGGCTCCAGTATCACAGAGTCCACAACTCAAGGGAAGACTTGGTATATATAATGTACTCTGGACAATTCTAAATGTATATCCGAGTATATGTAAAAATGTTGCTCCCTGTCTGTTCACTGTTCATTTACTTTCTTTTCTCATTGTTTCAGCTGTGTTTTGGTGCCTCTTTCTCCCTTTAGATCACACCAACCTGTTCATTTCTAAAAGCTAGGGATGTGGGGAGAGACAGAGTGCGGAGAGTTGCGGGGTGGGAGGGAAAGAAAAGCTAACAGAGTTTCATGTGTTCCCTGATATGGAAAGTGAGCAGGCTTACTAGAAGCTTGAGCAAACTTTTCATTTAGTGTGTGCTTTTCTCTCTATAGGTAAAAAAAATCTCAGCCAGATATTGTAGCTATTTTCAGCTACTCAGGATGCTGAGGCAGGAGAATCCTTTGTGCCCAGGAGTTTGAGATCAACATAGGCAATTCAATGAGACCATTAAAAACAACAACAACAACAGCAACAAACAAAAAATAAAACCCAGGTTAACTTATACTGTACTTTGTCGTATTTTATAGTTGTTATAAATATCACATTGGAATATCTAGTCTTTTGTTATTCACCTCTCTCATTTTTAAAGAAAAAATTCCAATTATACATGAAGTTAATAGTCAATGTTCAAAAATTAATTTCATTCATGTTTCCAAAATGATCTACTTTATAAAGTGCAATAAAAATACTGAAGTTTTAAAGTGATTTAGCCTGTGATCCACATTTAAAGTCAGGCATTCATTTTAGGGAGCTAACCATCAAATTAAATTTTATTTGGTCTGTCAACTTTCAAAACTGTTACATTGTTACTGGTTAAATGCATGTTATTAAAACAAAACTTGTTCTCTGGCAAGAGCTCTATGAATGGTTAGATTCTCTTCTAGCACTTTTTTTTAAAATTTCAGGACTCTCAGAAAAGTATGAATTAATTGGAACTGTACAGGAATGACGTTCCTACAGAGAGATAGCAATGGTGTACTCTCTCTCCCACTTTGTGAGGGGGAAAAAAAGAAAAGATTATTAACTCCAGAACAACAACAAGAAAAACCAAACACCCTTGCCTCTAACAGCTACAACCACCAACTCTGTCAGCCAGCTTTGAAACACGGTTAATTTGCTAAGCCTGCTGAACAGGGTCGAACAGATGCCACTCTGAAGAGCTTACTTAAATGAAACATTTAGATCCTCGATTTTTACCTTCCATGATTCCAATGGATGCAGAATAAAAAAATAGTGTTTGTTCTGTCTTATACCTCTGATAACTGCCAAAATTTGCAGTTTATATATGGATAATTTTCTAAAGAGGATTAAAAGTATCATTTGCACAATAGGTTTATAAGTTTCAGTGAAGCCAGAGAGGTATCAAAGGGCAGAGACAATACAGTTGCACCAAGGACCTTGGATAAGACTGCGGTAGCAACTGAGGGGTGACATACTGCCTCCTTTAAATACCCATTTTATCTCTATTTCCAGTTCTCAAAATGAATTGTAGTAATGAGTGTTAGAAGGAAAAAACAATGGTCATAATTTTGATGCACCAAAATCTCTTCCTCCACATCTGTGGGGTTGTTATTCTACTTGTAGATACATTCTGTAAAACCTTTTGTTCGACTTGCAACTTTGTTCTCAACCACATATACTGGGGTATTCAAGTTTTTTTGTGGATAATCCGGATGTTCTAATTTTCTCATGAATGTTTGAGATCCTGACACCATCAATTACTTGATATCTATTTATCCAGAGATCTACTTTCCTTATTTTTAATTGGTGAGAAACAGCTTTGAGAATGCACTCTCCCCTCTTTCCCCCTGAACTTGTTGGCAATGCTTGTATTCTCTCTCTCTCTCTCTCTTTCTTCCATCAGAACACTTATAAATGTTCCTAACTTGAAACATGTGAAATTGAAATTGGGCCTTTTAACAGAAAACTGGAAAGACCCAGAATTTATCAACAGTATGGATACAAAATAGATTTCGTGGGATAGAAATCTCCCGTTAGAGTAAGGTAGCCTTGACCTCAGTGATCAGCACCCACGAGGACACAGAAGATTGAGGAAAGAGTAGAGAACATCACGCCTGTTTCTAACTGGATGTTCCAGTGCTGTTTCAGTGGCAGGAATTTCGTGTGCTCCCGTTTCATCTCATTAGCAATTCAACATGTCTGATTTGCCCACACCATACTTTCAACTTTACCCTTTTGACCTGGGACAAAGCGAAAGCACACTGTGCCCTCTGGAAAGGTGTCCAGGCAAGTCGGTAGGCAGCACGCTTGCCAATCCGGGTTCGGTTAGCAAAGAATAAACACATTTCATTAAGACAAGTACTCATGCATGGACTTCCTCCCTATGCAGTTTTCTATTTCATTTTCTCGCACCCCCGCCCCCTTGCTATTCATCTTTTTATCGCAGTTCTTAGCAAGATTTCATATTTCTCGATAGCAGAAACTTCTTTCTTCCTGGCTATGGCCAGTGATCCACACAGTTTAACTGCGAAGAAAAGGAACTGAGCAGAAATTTATTTGAAGGTAGGGAACAGCGACACAAGTCTAACACATTCCCTGGGTAAAGTTGTGGCTTGTTACATAGCAATTAAGGAATCAGCTAAAGCAACTACAAGCATCAATTTTACTGGAAAGCCCTAAAATTTGGTCGCGCAGGAATGTCTTGTAACAGCCCAAGTACAGACGGAACGCGAGGTTTCTCGGGGAAAGGCAGGCGCTCGGCTGTGCCTCAAACTTGACGAAAGACGCCCAGAAGCTGCGCCTCCCTCAGCTGCTCGCCGAGGTGCACCTGGCCGACCCGCGGCGCGGAGCGGAGAGGAGCGCAGGCTGGGGGGACCCGGGCGTTGGTCGCGCAGGAATGTCTTGTAACAGCCCAAGTACAGACGGAACGCGAGGTTTCTCGGGGAAAGGCAGGCGCTCGGCTGTGCCTCAAACTTGACGAAAGACGCCCAGAAGCTGCGCCTCCCTCAGCTGCTCGCCGAGGTGCACCTGGCCGACCCGCGGCGCGGAGCGGAGAGGAGCGCAGGCTGGGGGGACCCGGGCGCCGGGCGATGTATTTATGGTCGCCACAGTGCGCACCGAAAAGCTTGCTCCACACCCCCAAAGTGCGCGGGGACTCGGAGCCTGGAAACAAGCCCCTCCCAGCGCAGCTGTCGCCGCCGCCTGCGGGCTCCTTTCACTTTCTCACGGCCAAGTCACCCAGAGGGGCGCCGCTGCAGACATCGCCGCTGCGCCCGCGGACTCCGCCCCGCGCTGCCTCGCTA
>NW_022900923.1:10573138-10588796 GCF_012274545.1 Fukomys damarensis
CAACCGCCCTCCTCCCGCTGGCTTCTTCTTGCGACTTTTCTTTTGTTGTTGCCGTGACCCGGGTCTGTTTTCTTGGCTGTTGTTGAAGGTGTTTTCCTGCTGCACCGGCTCTACGCCCTCCACCTCCTTCCCTGTGGTTTTAACCTTCCTCTTTCCCCGTGTGCTCTGAGCACGGGCACCTACGTAAAGATTTGCATTTCTGCCCCACTCCCCACCCCCACCCCCGCCCGCACCTCTTTGAAAAACAAAACCCCAATCTCCCAAAACCTCTGTGGGTCCGCGGTAGCGAGACGTGCAGGGGTTGATTTGTGGAGTGGGAGTCGCTGGCCCATTGCGGTGCTTGGGGCTCATTAAACTGTCACTCACCCCCCACCCCACTGGGTAAATGGGGTGATTAATGTCTGATATATTGGAATGGGGCGAGGGCATTTGTGGAGAATAGGCTGTGTCGCTTGGGGAGAAGAGTGGCTCGGGACCTAGGCGTTCATAATTATGTCATTCACCGCGAAGTTAGGGAAAGTTAGGCTTGTGACTTTGGGAAAGCGAGGACAGGGCAGAGTCACTGGGTTTTGTTACCGTTTGACTCTTTGCCACAGTTTTCTAATGACAACAGAGCAGTTACCACGGGGGCTGGGACTCTGGCCTCTGGCCTCAGCCCCTTTTTTACTTCTCACTCTCCTAAGTGCCTTGTGGAAAAGTGTTTGACATTCATGGATGTCGCAGCACCTTGCAGGGCGCTGGTCAGCCCAGCCCGGGTTACATTACCATTTCATCAGCCACTAGAAAAGACTTAAAACCCTAGCTAAAAAGTTCCTAAACTTCCTGCACTGCACACCCCCCCCCCACTTTCCTCTGAAAGGTTTTCTTGTGATCAAGAACATTACAGAGTAACGGGGAAAAAAAAAGAAAAGAAAAATGTTATGGGACACAGATCAAGGGAAGACAAGGTTCTGCTTTTTCTGCGCAGAAAGATCAGACACGCAGGTACAGCATTCATTTTAAGTGACTGTAGCAGGTTTTATCAGCTTATTAATTTGTCTCATTGAGCTGAAATACTTTCCAGGATTTCAGAAAGTGCAGTTTCAGCTTGTTGATACTGAGAATTGAAATTTGCATTAGCTTTGGCAATGTGAGAAATTTTCCCGAGAAGGTAGTTGTAGATAAGTTGTAAAGTAAGAGTGAAATAAGGTGAACCAGGCTGAAGTCATAGTTCCTCCTAGTAAGTCTGCCAGCGTTTCAGTGATGGATACCATTATCTCCACAGAAAAAAGCGGTAATAATATTGAAATGGGACTGGAGATGTCAAATGGGTTGGTTTAAAAATATCCCTAAGCTGCCTTTGAAACTAAACGTTGGAGTTGAATAAAAGTGAATCTGGATTTCCTGAATAGCACCGTGGCTTGAGTGTGCTGTCAGTATGCAAGCCAGTCCACCAACTTAAGACAGAAGTGTTGCTATTCCATAAATACAGTAGAACTCCATATGCTGAATTTTTCAATTTCTTCTGTTAGAAAGTTTGGGGGAAAAAAAGGAAGACTTTGAAGTATTTTGTTTATACTAACAGAAGAGAAAAGTTCTCCTAAGAAAAAGCTGGTGGCAGGAGTGTAGAGGAGTAGCATATGGCATTAAAAGGAGCACAGCTGGAGGTAGCATTTCCATCTGAACATGATGTCAGAGCAGCTGACAGCCTGCCATCCCTCAGCCTTTTATTCTAACACACAGACAGGGAGTTAGTGTGTGCGGATCTGTGGTGGAGAAGGTATCTCTTTCCTCTCTAACATCATCTCCACTTTGCATCTGTCTCTCTTAGTCTGCTTTTTTTCCACCGATGTAACAGACCTGGAGCCAGGAAGACTCAGAGGAAAGGACTTAATCAGGTTTATGTGTCCTAAAGGTAGGAGTAGCAAGAGATTAGATTGAGTGTATTTCTGTTTTGGTGTTTTATTTAATTTTTAAAAATCACATTACTTTTCTAACCCAGTTGAGGAATAATATGTGAAATTGAATATTAAATAATGTTCTTACTGGAGTTAAGTCTTGGGGGCTTGCTTAGTTTTAATTTTTATCCCTTTTACTTGAGCAAATAAATAACTTTAATACACAGAAATATTTCAAGTTTTGAAATGTTAAGAAAGGCTTTGAAATACTGCTTTTTGAGATCATTTTGGATTAAAATGCTTTTTTGTTATTCACTGCTGTTTAGATTCCTTTTGCTTGAGGGGGGCAGAAATAGTAAACTTGTCTGGAATCCAGCATTCAAACTTATATGAAAAGATTATTCTGGTTAAGAAGCTAGATTGTTGTGTAATTAATTCCACTGTGAAACTTTATTCTTCAAAACATTCAGCAGCACTACTGAAACATACAGCTGTAGGGCTTTTGAAACCGGAGGTTTTTTAAGATGAGGAAAAAAACAAAAAGCGAAAAACCAAACTTTTGTCCTCAGGAGAATAGTTTGACTGGTTTCCTCATTTCTCTTTCAAATATATATTTAAGAGATCTTTTATTTCAGCATAACAATAATTATTTGCAGGAGTTTTTGTGCTAGTGACTAATTTAGAACTTGTAGATTCGAGCTGCCTGAATTGGCCAGACAGCTGTAATCGCACCCCTCTGTTCTTAATCTCTTTATCTGGGCAGCAGCTGCCATATGGCCACAGTCAGCTGGATCAGATGTTTATAAGCTTCCTTCTTCGTCCCTCTCTGTCCTCTCAGCCTCCTAATTTGATCACGGCTACCTTGTGAGCTGCCCTCCAATCTTTATTTTTAGCCCTCTCAAGGATTAGGATTGATGTTAGCTGTGGGGCACTTAAAGTGATTGTATTGTAAATCTTGGTTTATTCTAGCAGTGGCATCTTGCAGAATGGATATGGCATTAGGATGAAAGTTTTAGTCTGTCTTGGCAAAGTGTAGAAAAAGAAGGGAAGTAATTTCTGAATACTGTTCACCCTCAGATTGCACTTGCTGCCGTGAGTGGCGTGGAGCCTGGCTTCTGGTCCCAGGAGAGGGGAAGCCAGGTTTTCTTTATTTTTACAGTTCACTCACTAAAGTTGAATTTCCACCCTTTGTAGTCTTTGCCTTTCCTCTCTCTCCATTTACCCCACCCCCAAACACACCAGAAAATAAGGCAGAGTTGCATAGTTGAATGAATAGAAGCTAGTGGGAAAACAAAATATATCATGTTATTTTGAAACAAAGTATATTGTGTTGGCAAGGTTAGGCAGAGCCGAAAAGAAGTTTTTCTAGAAAGGCTTTTAAAGTTGAATCTGTAAAGCTTTTGAGTTTCATTTAAGAGTGGTATGTCTTTATTTTGAAAATTTTGAATTAATTTTAATACAGACCTTATTTTGCCTTGTAGCAGATCAAAGTTTAGGTGAGAATTTTCAGAGTTAAAATAAAGGCTCTTTTGGTTCCTAATAGTGTTGAAGTACAGATTCCACCAGAAAAAGAAAAAATAGAACCATTTTTTTTTTCTCAATTCATTTGAAAAAAACCTTTGGATTTGTTCATAGTAAAGATGATCTTTTCCATCTGTTGGTATAGTTCCTTCTGATCTCGTACATGTGTGCTATACCTGCAAATCTTAAGGCATTAACATCTGTTTTTATACACAAGGCTTTTGTTGTCGTAACACTCTGACTTTAAAAGTAAGTTGTTTGCTGATTTCTGGACTAATTATGCGATTTCATTTTTTTCCCCCCCTTGACTCAGCCAAATGTGTGTGTGCGCGCGCGCGCGTGTGTGTGTGTGTGTATGCTTAAACTATGCAGAGTACAGTCAGGTATCAAAAGCATGAAATAAAAAGAATAGTTGAATGAGTTTTTTTGAATCTTCCAGAATGTATCTGGGACTTTCCTTTGTTCATGATATGAGTTGTTCCCTTTGGAACTAAAGCTATCTTGTAGTTTTATGCAGAACATAATTTGACAAGTAGAGTTAGCTAAATTTCTTTTGAAAGAGATTTCAACTCTTGTCCTCAGAGGCTGAAGTTAAATGTAGGCTTTGAAAACTTGATACAAAGTTCAGGGAAGGTGGAGATGCCTTGGAGAGTGTTTGCTGGGGTAAGGAAATTATGGAAGTGTACATTTTTCTTCCTAAATTTAGATCCTGGGTGTGTGATTTGGTAGTCCATGGGTGATAAGCCTGATTAAAATTCAGGGACATGTATCCCGGCAGCCAAGGCAGAATTATTATTTTTTTATATGGGGACAGAGTGCTGAAAAGTTGTTCCTGACTAGGTTCTAATGAGAAATTCTTCTTTCCACAGGTTATGAAGACAGTATGGAGTTTCCAGACCATAGTAGACATTTGCTGCAGTGTCTGAGCGAGCAGAGACACCAGGGTTTTCTTTGTGACTGCACTGTTCTGGTGGGAGATGCCCAGTTCCGAGCGCACCGAGCTGTACTGGCTTCATGCAGCATGTATTTCCACCTCTTTTACAAGGACCAGCTGGACAAAAGAGACATTGTTCATCTGAACAGCGACATTGTTACAGCCCCGGCTTTCGCTCTCCTGCTTGAATTCATGTATGAAGGGAAACTCCAGTTCAAAGACTTGCCCATTGAAGACGTGCTAGCAGCTGCCAGTTATCTCCACATGTATGACATTGTCAAAGTCTGCAAAAAGAAGCTGAAAGAGAAAGCCACCACGGAGGCAGACAGCACCAAAAAGGAAGAAGATGCTTCAAGTTGTTCGGACAAAGTTGAGAGCCTCTCAGATGGCAGCAGCCACATGGCGGGCGATTTGCCCAGTGATGAAGATGAAGGGGAAGATGAAAAATTGAACATACTGCCCAGCAAACGGGACTTGGCAGCTGAGCCTGGGAACATGTGGATGCGATTGCCCTCAGACTCAGCAGGCATCCCCCAGGCTGGCGGAGAGGCCGAGCCACACGCCACCGCAGCTGGAAAAACAGTAGCCAGCCCCTGCAGCTCAACAGAGTCTTTGTCCCAGAGGTCTGTCACCTCCATGAGGGATTCGGCAGATGTTGACTGTGTGCTGGACCTGTCTGTCAAGTCCAGCCTTTCAGGAGTTGAAAATCTGAACAGCTCTTATTTCTCTTCACAGGACGTGCTGAGAAGCAACCTGGTGCAGGTGAAGGTGGAGAAAGAGGCTTCCTGTGATGAGAGTGATGTTGGCACTAATGACTATGACATGGAACATAGCACTGTGAAAGAAAGTGTGAGCACTAATAACAGGGTACAGTATGAGCCGGCCCATCTGGCTCCTCTGAGGGAGGACTCGGTCTTGAGGGAGCTGGATCGGGAGGACAAAGCCAGTGATGACGAAATGATGACCCCGGAGAGCGAGCGGGTCCAGGTGGAAGGGAGCATGGAGAGCAGTCTGCTTCCTTACGTCTCCAACATCCTGAGCCCCGCTGGCCAGATCTTCATGTGCCCCCTGTGCAACAAAGTCTTCCCCAGCCCTCACATCCTGCAGATCCACCTGAGCACCCACTTCCGGGAGCAGGACGGCATCCGCAGCAAGCCGGCGGCAGACGTCAACGTGCCCACGTGCTCACTGTGCGGGAAGACTTTCTCCTGCATGTACACCCTCAAGCGCCACGAGAGGACTCACTCGGGGGAGAAGCCCTACACGTGCACCCAGTGTGGCAAGAGCTTCCAGTACTCGCACAACCTGAGCCGCCACGCCGTGGTGCACACGCGCGAGAAGCCACACGCCTGCAAGTGGTGTGAGCGCAGGTTCACGCAGTCGGGAGACCTGTACAGACACATTCGCAAGTTCCACTGTGAGTTGGTGAACTCCTTGTCGGTCAAAAGTGAAGCACTGAGCTTGCCTACTGTCAGAGACTGGACCTTAGAAGATAGCTCTCAAGAACTTTGGAAATAATTTTATATATATATATATATAAATTATATATGTGTATATACATATAAAACATGGTGTTGTAAAGCAAGCAGTTTTTGAAGAATCCCAATGTTAGTAAATAGCCACAATTTATCTTTTATATATAATTTTTGGAGAATTGTTCGTTTCGATATGACTTGGCATTTAGGTTATGGTCAATTAGTAATAGGGTAATTTCTGCAGCTAATCGTAGAAGAAATGAAAGAAGAACAAGTCTAATTACTACAGATCATAGGAATAGCAGGGTTCAATATTGCGTTGCAGCAGGTCGTTATGGTACGGTCTAAAAGCAATCTTGTTTCCTGGAACTAAAAAGTTGGGATCTTAACTTGTTTTTGCACTTTAGAATAATAGCATGAGAATCTCACTAATTTAGCATTCTAATAAAAGAAACTTTAGAGCAAGTCAGAGAATAGAGAGGTATCTTTCCTTTGAGGGATAGGTGAAGTAAACCAATAAGAACCTTCTAAACAAATTGTCCCATCACAAAACGCTTTTATATGGCTTCATTTTGTCAACGTGGCATTGTCTTTTGAGTTCTTTCTTTGTGCCCCACATTTTTTGTTTTGTTTCTTAAAGTAGAGATTCCCTCCAGTTTTATTAGCCTCTATGTCTCAAATTGCATGAAACTTTTCTGGCTGTTGGAAACCTGAATGCTTTTAGACCCAAATGGAAAATTTCTGAAATGCTGGATTATCTATTTTTAAACAAGCAGTTGACTTAAAACTTTCTGTGGCAACTTCTGGTTTTCTGACGGTTCCCAGTGAGAGAAATTCTGAAAGTACACTGGGATCACTGGGACACTGTCTTTGTGAAGGTTTGCTTGGGATGAAAAAGGATATTGCAGCTTCAGCAGTGTTGAACTGTGTGTTTAAAAATGTGAATTACTGTTCTTGTATACTGTAATTGATTACATGGGCTGGGGGGGGTGTCAAAGAACTTGACAGGTTGTGTTGATGCTCTTAGTTGAGTCTTGAAAAGTAAATATTAACGCTACAGAAATGCATGAGTTCAATATATTTTTTGTCTTTGTTTGCATTGTATAACTTTTAACGAGTGAGTTTAAAATTATTTAATTTCCTTAGAAAAATAGCACCATTTGGAAAATACTGGTGTTATGAAGAACGTAAATGCACTGTTTTTATTTTTATTTTATATAATTTAAATTGACTTCCCCACTGTCTTTAAGTTGAAACTGTTAAGCTGAATAAAAACTTAAGCTGCAAATTGATAACTTCGCTACATAACAAGGATCATATACATGTTTACAAACGGCTTAAAGATTTGCATGTGCAGTGTGCATTTATAACAAACTTCTAATTGCACAAAACCCATGCCAGCTCAAAGTTTAGGTGTACATTTACCCAGTTGAGCATTTTTAGAATAACTACTGCACAAATTGACAAAGCAAATAGGTTTTTCTCTTTTTTTTTTTTTTTTTTTTGCAACCTCTTTTCTCCCCCCCCCCAAACTCATGAAAAGATTCTATGGACTGAAAAAAGCCCCAGGCTGAAAGGGCTGGACTGCCTTGATTGACATGGGGAAGGGGGTTAGTAGACTATGTGTATCGGCAGCAGAGGCTGCAGCCCAATGTGTGGTTTTAATGACCAGCACACAGGGCAAAAGCATTTTGCACAGTGTTTGTTTTCCTGTCTTGCACTTACAAATAAGGTCTATGGGAGTAGCATGGAAAACGTTTGCTGTTTTTCCCTTTTTTTTTTAATTGCTTTTGTTTAAAATTTGATCGCCTTAACTACTGTAAACATAGCCTATTTTTGTGCTTAAGATACTGAATGGAAAACTCCATTGTGTGTTGCTGGACTGTTTTGGAAATATTTGGTCAAATGTGTGTTAATTTGGCTGTAATGGCATTTAAAGCAAACAAAGCTGTGAAAATGGCCTTGGAGCATTATCTTTAGTTACTTGAAGAGTTTCTAGTTTTTTTAAAATACAGTTTATGTTAAAATAATTTTTATTAATTTAGAGAAGACAATCAATGTCTGTGAGAAAAACGGACTTTCTTTTGGATTTTCTTTTTGTGGTCATTGTGAGTGATTGCTTCTTCCTTTTCTTAGTTTCCCATTCTTCCTTTGTTCTAAAACTTAGACTGACATCTAGCTTTGACAATCATAGTATGTTTTATTTTCCTGAGGGGGGAATAACTTATAATGCTGTTTAGTTTTGTACTATTGGTGTGTTGGTGAATTTTTAAACTGTGTGCTAACTGCAATAAATTATATGAACTGAGAATTTTCCGTGTGTGTGTGTGTGTGTGTGTGAATGAGTGTGTATGTGTGTTTGTATTACCACATACTAGTTAGATTCTAAGTATGTATAGTACATGGTCTCTTTAATATCAGTTCTATTCAGAGTTTATGAAATAATTAATGTGTGAGACCACCCAAATGGAAATAAGCAAACATTCTAATTTAAATGCACATTTAAAAAATATGACCCATTTTCTATGGTATCGATAAGAATGTTGAGGTAATTCCCCAGAAACTTGTGAATCCATGAAACTTCAAGTGGCACCACAGGGTTTTCACAACAGGCTGTCCAACCTGCTAATCCTTGCACTGTAAAGTTACTTTTCATGTGTAATTTCATCCTAAGTTGATTGGTCAAATCTACTCTGTGTTCTGGTTTAAGTGGAAAATTGAAGGGAGACCGGATGTCTTAATTTGGAAGACTGCTTGGCTAGTGAGTGGATTTGTAGGCAATTGAATTAGCAGGCACTCAGTTGTTCAAGATTAGCTATATGCATCCTCTTTGTTGCTGGGAGAACTTGAACAGTCCCAGGTTTTCTCAAATCTTAATTTAAAAATATTTAAATATGTGACATAAAAGGACACTTTCTTACCTTTTGTGATTGTCCCAATTTCAGGCCTGTCTTGTTGGGTATATGTCGGGTGAGAAACGTTGCTGGTTAACCTAGGGAATTAACCCTCAGGTGTGTGGATGGGACTGCAGAGGAATTGTCACAAGTGGCCCTAAATGGCACGTAGGGCTAGGCACTGGCCAGAGAGATTTTGTCAATCCTGAAGTCTAACTTCCAATCCTAAAAACGCATATTAAGAGTTTTACTATTGTTAAATACATTTATGCTAAATGACCTGTAGTAAGATTAATATTCTTAACCTCTGTAGAAGTGGAGTAAGATCTGAGATTTGACTGTGAATCACATAAGCTCCCTGACGGCTTTGGAACAGGAATCCACAAAGATTTTGTCATAAAGCACAACTGGAAATTTACAACTGGAAATCGTACATTTCCTCTTTTTATTGAAAATATGTATGCAATTTACACTTGATTTTAACCAGGCAAACGTTTCATATGCAAGGGGATTACACATTTGAACTCCGTGAAATAATTTCTTGAGCAGTTACAAACTTACAAAAAAGGACATTGACACTGGATTTCCTGAAGTAAGTGTCAGAGTAACTTAGAGCTTCACTGAGAATTCACTTATCAGGTAGTTAGTTCCCTTGGCCATCTAATTGTAGACGAACATTACCCTATCAAGCTCAACCACATACACTCATCAAAGCAATATTTTGACGTGGCTTGAAAATAACTTCTTAAAACACTGCAAAACTAGAACAGAATATTAATTATACACATTGCCACATTTGATAAGTGAGATGCAGGAATCAGTTTGATACATTTAATTAAGAAAATTTGTTGCACAATCATGTTGGAAACCATTAGGATGGATTCCTTTGACATCTGGCCTGATCCATAAGTATATTTTTAAATTGTGGTTTCACTTACTTTTGAAAACATGTTTCTTTCAGGTAATCAATTATGCCCTGGATCACTATGGGCCCAGCACTGTGTGCTAGCTTACTCTAGGGAATATGTCAGAAGCATGAAATGCTAAGGATCCTGGTTTTGGATTTCCTTTCTAGTTAATTATGCTATCAGATTAATAGGTGGATTAAGGGGAGTTTTTCTTTAATAGACTTGTCATGAATATCTACAAACAGATCTTTGAAAGGTTAGAAAAAGGTGAACATTAAAAGTACATAATGGTTCACATAACGACGGAACTAATTTTCCCAAATCTTTTGTTTTCAGATACACTGATGACCATTGAATAAAATGTTTTTTAATCTAAGAAATGACTACTTTAAAATCTTGAACGTCCATGCTTACAAATAAAACAAGCTATATAAAAACTTGATTTAAGAATTCTCATTGTTTTTTTAAAAAAAAGGCCTTCAGATCTCAAAATTCCTTATATTGCATGACATTTTATTCCTAGAAAGCTTAAAATGGGCTTTGACTTCTTATCAAGAGAGAAACCTATGCATGCCTTTGGATAGGAAACAGGTAATTTAAAAATTTAATCTGTAGATAATGATCTAAATTTTTATAAATATTTGTTGCACTATTTGAAATTGCTGATAAGGTATAGTGGGTGAAGCAAGAATGAATTTTGAAATGTAGGGCAGAAAAGGTCCATCCACATTAAAGTCTTTTTGCCCTTAAAATGTTAAAGGTAATATCTTTAAAAATAAGTAATTATTTTAAAAAAGCAAACAGCTTTTAGGAATTTTATTTTGGCTTGAGTCCAAGTTTATTACACTAACAGGATTTTGCTCCTCATGTTTAAAAATGTCTACCTTTTGCCTACAGAAGCACAGCAAAACATCTTTGTATGTGATCCTTCGGTCTAAGATTAGAACTACTTTTTGACCAAATCACCTTAGTTCTATATAAAGAAATACTGTGTATTTCTAGCCCTTCCATCCCTGCTCAAACTTGCTTAACGTTATAAGAGGATCGCAAAGCAGTCAGATCTTACTGATGACACAGTGTTTTTTAGAAATATTAAATCATTTTCAGAGACACTTTAGAAATTAGACTTTCAGTATTTTTGCAAGCCAACGCCTTAAAAAAAGAAAACAACAACCTCTACTAATTAACGTAATTTCATGTGAAAGAAGCTGAACTCCAAATGTAAAAAAACATTGTGATGAGAAAGGGTGAGATCTTGGAAATAACGGCTTGAAAATAATTTTTCCCAAGTTCAAATACCTTATTATCTATACTTAGGATAAATTGTTGAATTATCCAGATAATTTGACTACATAAAATAAATTTTTCCTAAAATATGCAAGCCATTGAAAGAAATCAGTATACATATATTTTTTTGAAAGTGATGAGTTATGCAGTTATCTTTCTGAAATATTTACAAAATTATTGTTCATCATAATTCTTGGTTTTGTGTATGATACTTAGTCTCTGAAGGGTAGTTAACAAAACAAAATAAAAACCTTTCAAACCAGAAATTTTCCGGAATTTATAGCCACATATTTCCAAATAAGATGTTACTTTAGGAATGGGTTTGCGATTAAGTTTGTGACTTGCTATAGGAAGCATTCTCTCTAGTTAGTTTGGCAGAAAAGGAGTGAAAACCCAATCTGGCTTTAAAATGTAGCACATTAGTCAGTAACAGTTTCAGTGAGGATATTTAAGAGTGGCTTTGAGAGGCTGCGTGACACCCGTAGAGTCCATTCACGGAAGTGACTGGCTTGCGGCTTGTTAGGATCTCTGTTGTTAATCATTAAATCAAGTAGCTTTTATTAAATGTCAATATGCATGCTTAATATGCCTATATAGGAATTTTAAAGAGTCCTATTGCCCCAAATATTCAAGCTTGTGAAATGTACATTTGTAGTTAATATGAAGTGGAGCATGGAAAAATGTTTTTGAATATTCGAAAATGAAGATAGATTAAACCTGTTGTTTTAATACATAATGCATATATAATGGTACTGAAGCTGAAAGAATAGCATAATCTTATTTATGTGTGCTATGTCAAACCGGAGCTAAGCTAACTTTTGATAGGGGACAGAGCTTTAAAGACTGCATCCTAATCATGTATGGTTTATAAATGTATGTTACTTAAAACTATTTGTAAAAAAGACATGTTCATTTTATTAAAAATTCACACTTAATGTAATTCATTTTACTTTTAGAGGATTATTGAAGACCTTAATATTTTTGTAAGTCTAATGCTCTGATACGATTTCTGATCAAAAAGCATTTAGGCTTTCCATCTGAATCTCTCAAGATTCATTTTTTTAAAGAGACTCGAAATACACATATACTTTTTCTGTGGACCTTTATATTATATACATGAGCTCATTGGTAATACTGAAATGTTAATTGCATGCTTTTTATACAGATATCAATGTCTCCTAAAGATGTCAATTTGGATAATTTTTGGAAATATACAATAGTACAATAATAAATAATTAAAACATTGAAGAAAAGTATTCAAAGCTTAGGAATCAGCGCTATCATAGAAGTTAGTGCCGTCTATGTGCTTAAAAATCCATTTTTCTAATTTATAGCTGTTTATGTCACTTCAAATTCTCAAGGGGAAGAAATTTAAGCAAAGAACTGTATTTGAAGAAAATTTAATTTATACAGCTGTTTCTCTGATACCTGACTTTGAGAAAAAAGCTCTCATGCCTAAACATGTGAGAGGAGAGAGGCACAGCCCAGGTATATCTTCAAAGCATGGTCATTGTGCCTCAGCCCGCAGTGTAAAATTTAAGATCTCCCCTAAATCCCCAAGATTTTGCAACTGAATAAACCAAAAGAAACTGAAATCTGGCAGATAAAATATTCCTTTAGATTCTGTTTTGTTGTTGTTGTTGTGGGACTCAAATTCCTGCTTTGTAGTTTGCTCTCTCTTTCTCAATGTCCTTTTATTTACTAGAAGGGGTAAATTTTATGCATCGAGTGATTTTGACACCATTGCACAACTGAGTTTTCCAGCCAGCTTGTTTCTGTATCTGACTTTCTACCATTTTGAGAAAATGGAAACAAATTTGAAATGAAAACTACATTTCAGATTGGCTCTATTACCACCCTACACCAGTAAGCCACATAGATGCTCGAAGGGAGGCCGGAGAATTCAGGCGAGGAGCAGGGGTGTTTTCCCGTGCTATTGCAATAAACAACACCAACGTGAATGAAGTTCTTAGGGTAAAAGGGGAAACAATTAGGGGATATGTTGGGGCACAAAGAAGTTTTGCTTTTCATACTAAGTGTGAAGTCTAGAACTGTGGTGATTTCTCACATTCTATTTTTATGTTCTTTTACTTGAGGGATGCCTCAAAGCGGTACTAGAATCACTTCTGTGTGAAAGGGGGAGTCAGGGACGGTTTGTCATCATCTATTCAGTGTGCTTTGTAAAGGTGCTTATCTTGCAGTAAAAATAATAATTTGCTCAAAACACAACAGGTGGTTTGTAGGCTTGACCAGTATGGAGGATTTTAAAGGATTGAAGTGTTTGTGTTTAAAAGTCAGTCAAATAACACCCTTGAAGAATGAGGCAATCAAGCTTCATATTTAATTTTTATTTACTGATACATATATAATTTTTAAAATCTCTCCTAAAGCCTTAGAAACAAAAACAAGTCCAAGTTCACATCTGTACCCTGAATCTTGAAATTTCCCTTCTGGACTGCTTTTAGATAATGAGTTAACTTTGTTATTCAAATTATAACAACCCAAGGGCCAGAATGGCTCAGTTATTTCCCCTGATTTGAAGCGCTGTGTCATGTGCCTGCAGCTACTGCCTCACATGTTCTTCCGTACAGCGAAAGCCCAGAGTTGTCGGGGCAGATGTGACCCCCGGTCATCTGTCCTAAAAGGGAAGGAGCGAGCAGGTACAGGGCTAGGCTTGGGGAAGGAAGGCCATTAAAGCTCTCTGCAAGCATATCATACATTCTTGAAATTTGGATTTGATCATTTTGGAGGTGTGGTTCTTTTCTCTTTTACAGGCACGCAAAGGCTACATTGTTCTTCTGGCTACATCTTTGATCAAGTCTGATCTGAAATCCTCATTTTAGTTGAGCCTCAGTGATAAAATTTGCATGCTGCAACTATGTATTTACCATGATCACACTTCACCGTTGTCTGCTACATCTATTTACAATTGGAATCTGAGACAGATTGATGCTTTCTCTTTTCCTGATGGTGACCCTCTCAATTATTTAACAAATACGTGCAACAGGACGTTCTCTGCTGGTGTCAGAAAGGGACTTGGGACTTGTTTTGGCCTCTGTCTCTTTCCAGCTCATCTAGAGCTGAAACCCTGGCAGGATTCTTCAGACTGACGCGCTCTCCCTCAGTGCGCCCAGCTCTGAAAGGGTTGCTCGGATTTCCAAAACGTGTTATGTGTTCAATCACGACGCGACACCACTCCTTGCTCCATGCGGGCTGGGAACGGCAGGGCTGTCAGAGCTGCGGCTGGACATGCAGGAGGGGGAGAAGAACCAAGGACACACAGCCGAGGGTGGCAGCCCCCACAGGAACCTGAAAACTCGTAGCTCCTGAAATGGGAGAACTGAACGTTTTCCACCTAATCTGAAAACTGGCCTGGGCTTCTTGGAATGTTTCTCACTTCCTTCCAGCATCATCCACTGAAAAGAAGGCTCAAGGGAAAGCTGGGGCAGCTCTATCTTGGCGACAGGAGGAGTCCTACCAGCTACCTCCATTCTCTATTTGTGAGACCAGAATAATATAACTTACACCACTTCTTCCTTGGAATAATATGAAAACCTCATATGCAAAAGCATTAAGCTCTCAGAGAAAAGATGCTATGTAAATTTTAAGGTGACAACACGATTACAATCATTCCTTTTTTTATATCAAGAGGGCATTTTCCTTTATCATAGAGCCTTCCTATCAATGTGGATTTCATTCAATGTGGATTTTTATGACTTAAATGCATCCAGCACTAGTAGTTTCAACTTTATTTCTGTTTTAAGCAGGCCCCGAGGAAAGCATTTTCTACATGTCAAAATTAAAGTAACAGAGCAAAGAGAAAGATTCCCCATGCTCAGGTGGGCTGGTACACATTTAAGTGTGCAAACTCATATAACCTATGTCACACTTTTGGTCCATGTTGACGAATCTCTCAAAGCTCTTTCTGATTTATCTGGTCTGAAGTCTAAGTTGAATACAGATACTTTTTCTCTTCAGGCTGAAGAAAAGAAGACAAAGCTTTGATTCATGGTTACTCATGTATCATAAATATTTTTTAGAAAACAGTATAAAGAATGTATGTAATGTTAACAAACAGGGACAATTCCCCAGGAAAGCCCACATATTAAAACGATTTGCCCAGAGATTTAAGTGATTAACTCCGATCTCACCAGGAGAAGCTGGCAAACGCCACATCAGAGCTCAGAGTATCTCAGTGTCATGCCTCATATCATCTAAGTGTCGGTTTCTGTGTTGTTAGGGCCATATTATAGTGCAGTTGATCTATGGTCAGACCGTATCAGCGGGGAGAAACCCACTTGGAGGGAGGATGCAGCCGGTAAAAGTCTACAGGGCAACAGAATGTGCTGCTGCTGCCATGTGCAGTGCTGACCATCGGTGCATTTTGAGTAAATGGGGCAGGGATCAAAGTTATGATCCAACTTTTTTTCCCACAGCATGGCCAGGTGTTCGATGGCCTCAGAGTCCCCACTGGGTGCGTCCACTCTGCTCTCTGACACAGGGCCACTTCACAAAGGCGTGAGAGCCACAGTCATCTTTCGTTCTTTTCCTTCTTTCTCTCCTTGCTATAATGACAAATCTTTTCATTTTATTTTATAATTTCCATCGGCTTTTATGCAGGCAATGATTGTATAACATGTCTTTGGTAGAATAGTTCTTTTAGTGGATATGTTTAATCATTTGGTTTTTTAAAAAGTTAAAAACAAGAACCAAAAACAAACAAGCACCCCCCTAAAAAAAAAAAAAAAAAAAAAAAAAAAAA
>NW_022900923.1:10589195-10664010 GCF_012274545.1 Fukomys damarensis
AAAAAAAAAAAAAAAAAAAAAAAAACTTCCCTCTGCTTGATGCCATAGACAAGAGTCCAAAGGACATTAGCTGCTCCATTGCACACATTGGAAGGAGAGTTTGCTGTGTGCTCAGTCCTTCTAATGGACTGGCAATTTTGTGAAAGGTTTAGAGGATTTTGTTTAACCATTTCTGCATGTGTTTTTAATGAGCTCATGATGGTTCATAACAAAGGCCAGGTTGTGTGTTTTGCAGCCTCCTCCGACCTGATCCGTCCCTGCCGACCTGCAGAGTGGGCACCTGTGCTCCTCGCCTGGCTCACCTATGGGAGCCGAGGTGGTGGGGCCATCTCCGGGCCTGTCTTCATGCCAGGGATGAATCATGAAGTAGGCAGAGCAGAAGGATTCTCTTTGTTGACAGCTTTCCATCTGGACTTTGGGTACAGCTGATTGTTCGTGTAAAGTACTGGTTAGCTGGAAGGGGCCACTCAAGCCAGCTCCCCCATGAGGGATGAGAACTGAATAAAACAGCAGCAAAGAACTGCCTAGGATTTCATTTGCAAAGCTCAGAGAAGCCCTCTCTGGGTTCCAGGAACCCAGGTTTGTGAATGTGTGGCTGATGCTTTCACAAGTGGGTATTTACTAGTCAGTAGATCGTTTATAGCCTCATTCAGATAATCCAACTGGAGGACACCTGAATAAATATATCGAGCTCAGGTGGCAAAAGCTAACCCCTTTTCAGTTTAATAATTAAAATAAACAGAGCTATTGAGATGGATTTCAGCTCATCATGTATAAATGTAAGAAGTGCTATAAAGGATGGTGTTTTGTGATTCATACAGGAATATGATGGATGTCTGATATGCTTTCCACAGCTATTTAAGAAAAAAAGATGATCTTAGTCATGGGGTAGAGTTATGTGATACGCATTACACCATCCAGGCTGTGTCTCGGCCAGTACAGATTTTTTTTCTCCCCCCCCCCTTTTTTTGTGAAAGATTACTTCTTGGCAAACTAGATATGCAAACGCCAGAATACAGTAAAACCACATTTAATTGGACCTACTTGCCAACTTCTTGAACACAGCTTGGATTATTCCACTAGAGGCTGCTTCTGTTAAAAGCTGGGGGAGGAGGAAGTGGCATATTGACAAGGCCTCAGATAATTTTTTTTTTCCTCTCAAAGTACAATTATGCAATGAGCCAAGTTTGGAAGTATTTTACTATGTTTAATAATTATTATTAAAGATATTGTAAAACATATGCATTTGTTAAATGGAATGTAATGGGAGTAAAATCATGTCATAAATTTTACTTTGGATTTATTTTTCTATTTTGTGTTTTATTTGACAGCCTTCCAGATTGATTCTAGCCAAAACCGTGCACTCTAATACATATCATACTTGATATTAAAGTGCGAATATGGGTAATTTATAGAACCTGAGTGAGAACAGTTTTCTTCTCTTAGCCAGGATACACGGAATTGCCACCTTTGTTCAGGTAACAACTGATGGAGAAACCACACACGGAAACAATAAGGATCGAGAAATCCTCCATGCGTTCTCCCAGAGAGACGCTCCCAAACCCACGTTTCTGGGCATCCCTATTGTTCAGAGAAAATCAGGGGCAAAGAGAAAGATAATTCTTTCCTCTGTGTGTGCATCTGGGGGGAATCTCTGGAGATGGGGGTGGAAGTCACCGGCCGGCAAGCTGGAATGATTCTCAGGTGACGCTCGGCCGCAGGTGACACTAAGGTACAGCTGTCCCACCCTCCACCTAGAAAGCTGGCATCAGTCTGTTGCACCTCTTGAATTTCAAGAAAATTCTATCACTGCATCTTTACAGTGTCTTTTCTGAGGGTGGGGGAGCTCCCCTCAGACTGCACTTCTTGCAATTGAACAAAGGCGCCATTGCTAATGATTGGTGAGACACTCGGGGTGGTTTGCGCTGAACTCCACCTGCTCTGTGAAATCCCCATGATTTTCTCACGTTCCCACTCAAGCTGCCTAGCGATCAGGCCCTGTGTTCCAAGTGTGGTTATGTGTCAGTCTGACTTCTGTGTGAGCTGCAGTTTCATTGTTTTCTTTCGCCTGGCCGGAGGCAGACGTGGGCTGATGACAGGAGCCTGGGTCTCGCCTCTGCGTCCACCTTCCGGCCCTGTGGTGGGCTGCCTTTCCCATCCTGGAGGGTTCTCGGTGGTAGCTTTCCCAGGTGTGTTTTGAACGTGTTCCCTGGGGCTCCGGGAAGCTTCCTTGTAGCTCTGTTGCTGTGTGGGGTACTGCAGCAGCGTGGGGCTTGCATGTGCAGAGGGGACACGAGGACATCTGGACCACATCCCTGCGAGCAGGGCTCCTGCTGCAGGCCTTTGAAAACCCTGCTCCACCAGACCCTGCTCCTTGGAACCTTCTCCCTGGAGAATACAGAAGAGCCAGCGCTCTTGATTTCTTGGAAATTCACAGCCTCATCTTTTGCAGGGCTGTCCAGGGACCATGAGGTTCAGAGAGAGGACCTGGGAGCTCTCTTCACAGACCTCCTTTCTAAGAGGAACTGGCCAGTGAAGGGCATAATGTGCACTCTGCCCTCAAGTTCTCTGCTAATGAGCTAGGCAGTCTTAAGCAAGTGACTTCATAGCTTCATCTTTCAATAAACCTTTTGGACCGAATGACCCTCATATTCTTTCGGGCTCTAAATTCTTTTTTTTTTTTTTTTAACCTGTTTAACTGAAATGCTGTCTGAACTTGAATGAGGAAGTATTTTCCAATCAGAGTAGAAATGGTGACTAACACACTACTCGGGCTTCTGAGGCTCTTGTGATCAAAGGCACACTCACTCTGATAAGGGAGAATATGGGTAGGGCCAGCAAGCATTTCTACCAGCTGTGGGATTTTAATATCTAACTGCGTTTATGATGACACATGCTAGCCATGGGCTAAACATATGCTTTCTTGCCTGTGGTCAAGGCCACTGGATTTTCAGTTAATTTTTATTTAATAGAAGAAACCCAAGAGATGCTAAATAAACACTAGGCAAGAACCTAGCGACTTTCAGTATGTTTTTGTACAGAGCATCTACTTTTAAGAAAGTGGATGGGGGTGGTATCACTTGTGTTCTCTTTGCCATTATTGAACTTGCAATGAACAGATAGAGAGGTTTGCCTGCCTCAGCTTCTTCACAGAGTTTTGTTTGACAGCTCCCAGCCTTCTCTCACACAGTGCCTTGAATATGAAAATGCTAATTCTGCTAGATGTTCAGCTTCCATAAGAAGGAAGTGCCTCAAGATCTACTGCTTGTGGATGAGGCGTGGGGGATTTGGAGCGTCCAAAGGGACTGTGGATAGGCCTAAGGGTCAGAGGTCATTTCATTCAGGCAGGTCATGAAGTGAGAACACATAACCCTTGGAAATGGTTCTTAAACAAAGGCCAAATTCTTAGTGATAATCATAAGAGTCCCATGATGCACAATTGGTAGCCAGATCCCTAACCTAGTCATCCCCTGTATTTCTAGCATGTTCGTTATCATTCTAGGGTGGAGGAAAACTACCAGAATCTTTGGCGCAAAACAGACCAAGAGAATGGCTGATCTGTGCAGGAGACTAACTCAAATATTCCTCCTGCCTTCTGAAGTCACCAAGTAAAATGGTCGAGGAATTCAAGATGAGCATATCAGTGAGACTGAAATAGGACTATGTTCTCATATTAGTTAAAACTCTTTTTTGTTGTAAAGAAGAGAAATCCAACTTAAGCTGGTTTACGCCAAAAAGGAATTTTTTTTTTAATCATAAAGCTACTTGGATTCAATAAAATCCAAAAGAGGAATATGGCTGGGCCTTGGGAGCAGCTAGAATGAGGCGCTCAAAGGCTGTCTGGATTTGTTGTCTTTCCCCTGCCTCTGATTCTCTTTCTGCTGATTGGCATTTTCTATTCCTCAGTCCACATGGTGGAACGGGGCTGCCAACTGCTTCTGCATTTACATGTCTTCATTTCCAGACACCCAGAGAGAGACTGACTTCTTTTTGTCAGTTGTAGTTCCTAAATCTTGAGGGAGGGCTCTGATTGGCCTGTCTGGATCAGGTGCTCCCCTCTCGACCAATGGTTGTTGCCAAGGGTGAGGCCCGTTGTATCAACCGGCAGTCACACACACACACACACACACACACACACACACACACACGGGTGCCATACCAAGAGACCTGTGTGGGCAGGGGCAGGGAAACAGTTCCCTAAAATGAGGCTTGATGCTGAGCTCACAAAATAACAGGGGCCCATTATGTTTTTCAATTGAATTGAAAGGGAAACTAGGAGAAACGTTTATTTGGAAGTGAGAATAATATATTCTCCCTTGTGGGCTAATGACAGTGAATTTCTAACTCAAGGCCAATTGGTTAAGTGAAATAATGTATGTTTAAAAGTACTGTGAAATATTAATTAACTTTCATTTAATTTGGTTCATTTAGCTGCCCTCCTTTATTATTTGATCACCTTGGAGCATGCTCACATACATGTTTCCGAAATCCTTCCCTGGATTATCCTACCGAGGCCCTGGAACCCAGTTGCTGAGTTTACCTCTGAGCTGTGCAGTAGCTATCCAGGTGCCCTGAGGTGGGGACAAGTGAACAAGCACATTTTTTCCCCTTTCTTCTTGTTTGGGACCTAGGAGGGACACTCTGTGTCAATGAAGAACTCTGCATTTGCAGCAGGTGCAAAATGTGCTCTCTCCCGCTGGGTCACGGGGCCCCTCCGCAGGTGTGGAGGGACCAGGAGCGCTGATGTTGGTTGATATGAACGAGGTCCTCAAGCCTGAGCAAATATGACCGCCAGGTAGGATGTTAACTACACTGAATACTAGCCAACCCCCTCGTGTGCTTCCAACACCACAACCCAGAAACATGCCTTTCTCTTGGAAGGACAGACCCAGCCACAGAGAAAAGAACCACACAGATGGTTCTAAATGCCAGGCAAAGGCTGTTTGGCTGTGTGGCTTGTCACTCCTTAGACAGTCCTGGTCCCATTGTGACAGATGCAAAACCCTAAGAATAAAGATGTGCAAGAGATTGAACGACGCTCCTGATTAGAGTTAGGTCCTCCAGGACAAGGCAGAGAAGCATAATAGAGGGTCACAAACCCTGCAGGAAAGCAAGGTGAGTGTTTTAGGCACCATGGATTTTATCTTTGTTGCCAAGGATCAAATTATTGCGAGTTGCATTTGGGAAACTTTGGGGACCTACGAAGGATGTGGCCTTGTTTCAAGCCTCTGTTGCTCTTCCCCTCACCTACCTGTGGGAATCAACACTTCTCAGCTGTGTGAATTTGGATGCGTGACCAATCCGGCAAGCCCTACTTCCTCATTAAAATAAAAATCTCAGCAACTGCTTCTCTGAAGGCCAGTGGGGACTGGTGTGTGGATACTCTCCATAGTAGAAGCATTGTCTTTGCTGGGACCCTTGCAGTCACAGGCAATGGAAGATGGACTCGGGCTGGCTTGAAAAAGGAGGCGAATTTATTAATTCATGCAACTGAGAAGTCCAGGCGTGACAATAGCTAAGAGGGTGGCTGGATATAGGCGCTCAGATGTTATGTCCCCTCAGTCTCTCTTTCCCCTCCCCACCACTTTTCTTGGGTTTTCTTCCATATTTCCAGCTGAAGATGGGCTTTCCTCATACGATGGAGGGGGATGAGCATAGGCAGAAATGGCCTCATCCAAGCTAGTGACCCCAGAAGGAGGAGGACGGCACCCTCTGAGCATCTATTTAACTCCAAAGGGAAGAACTTCCACCTGACCTGAATAATGTGCCCAACTACATGCCAATCACGGTGTCAGGGAAATGAGGTACCATACTTGGGCAAATTTGGGTGACCATACAAAAGCTTTAATTCGAGCTTCCCAGAGGTAGAGGAACTAGAAAGTTCTGAGGGGCTCACAGGAGATTTGTACCAGGAAGTCAAGGATGGCGGTAGTTTTTATTTGTGAGTTCTTGCTTAGGGAAGGCCAGTTTGAGTTGAGTGTGGGAAGGTAGGAGAAAATACAAAGTACAGAGCAGACATGTATCGATACCACCCACACACTTGACTCTTGGGATCCAGCAGTCCCCGACCTCACTGCATGTACAGCCAATGCAACCATTTTAAAAGAACTGTCCTAAAATGAGTGTTGTGATGGGCACAGAACACAGCAGTAAGGAGAACCCCACTTTGAGTGGGGGCCAGCCGGGCTGATGGGCCTGAGATTCTTCAGAGGAAGTAATAGGAGAGCAGGAGTTACCCACATAATAATGGGGTGGAAGAGTGTTTCAGGCAGACAGACCAACATGTGTGAAGGACCAGGAGACCCAGGTGGCTCTGAGGAGGCTGTTCATCCCTTCTTGGGCCAGTCAACTTGGCTGGAGCCCCATGGGCAGGTGTATGGTTTCCCAGGACTACCAGGACAAATGACCACAAACGTGGCACCTTGAAACTTCAGTCTTGCAACTGCGGAGGACAGCAATCTAAAATTAAGGAGTTGGCAGGACCACACGTTCCCTCCAGAGGTTCCATGGGAGAATCTTTCATTGCCACTTAAATTCCAGTTTCTGGCTGCATTAGGTATCCCTTGTGGCCACACCACTCCAATCTCGCCTCCATTTCATGTGGCCTCACACCCTGTGTCTGTGTTTCTCCTCTTCTGACTCTCACGAAGGCACTGTTCATCAGACTTAGGAGCCATCTGGATAAATCAAGGAGGATCCTCTCATCTCAACATCCCTAACCTCAATAGGTGTGCAAAAACCCTTTACCAAAGCCAGGTCATGTTTGCCAGGTCTGGATGTTAGGATGTGGGCGTATCTTTTGGGGCCATCTACTTCAGAGGCAGAGTAGCCAGGGTACGCTAGGCCGATTGGCAGGACCAAGTCATAGGGGATCCAAACCTCAGTCTAAAACAAGCTGGGGCATTTCATTCCAGGAAGAACTTCACTTACTTTGTGGAAGTGGGAAGTGAAGTGGGAACAGGGTGCCGTTTGAAGAGACCATTGCTATGGTCCAGATGAGGACAATGGGCTTGGGCTGAGGCAGTGGGCTAGCCAGGGGTGGAAAGAAGTATCTGGGTCCTAGATCCCCTGAGGGAAACAAACCAGCAGGACTTGGGGGTCGATGGTGGGCTGTGGGTGGCTGACAGCAGGGTGGAGGGAGCAGGATCGTCACAGACAACCTGCATCATTCTGATCCGTGTTCTTCACACTGCTTTTCCCCCCAGGAGACAGCACAGGGAAATAAGAATGTCGGCTTTGGAACAGGTCAAACCTGGAGTCAAAGTTCAGCGCTTGTATTTGCCAGCTTCTTGACCTTGGTTATGGTTTTATTTCCTCTGAACCTCAGTTTTTTCCTCCATGAAGCGGAGGGAATGATATCAATTTTATAGGGCTCGGGAAAGAATTAGATGATGAAGTACGTGGGGCACTGGGCTTGGGTCCACACCACACAGGCAACCCAGATGTGCTACTTCCCCTCCTTCCTCTTACCTCATCAACTTCCTCCCCTGCCGGAACTTCCCCTGTGGTTCACCTACGCTGCCCTCCTACTTGTCTCCCATCTGCTTCTGGGCAGCTGGCCTCGCCCCACCTGCAGCCTCTCCCCCGGGACCCGCCCACAGATTGCCCTCTACACTCTCCTGGGACCTTCCCTCGGGACGCCTAAGTAGCACAAGCCATGAAAGCAACAGGCTGTGAAATGGGTGAGCTGATCGCCTTGAACCTGAAGTGCTTCTCTACTGCTGCACTGGGTGGGGCTCAAGCATTTCTTCCTGTGTGCAGGCGTCTGTCTGCTCCCTCCACGGGCACCTGATGGGGCCAGGCTCGGCCTAGCACAGGGACACTCCAAGCTGAACACAGCGGTGGTGTCCACCTCCTGCAATTCACTAGTTCTACCAAGCAACCAAGGCTCTCTCTGCTAGTGGGCTTTCCAGATCCTCTCTGTTACGTGGCCTCAGTCTCTGGCTCTACAATCTCCAGAGGTAAAGAGAGAAGACAGCCGGGACAGCTGAGTTTGTCTCCAATCCAGGGAAGAGAGGAGGAAGCAGCACGGGGTCTCAGGACAGCAGCTTCCACAGGAGAGCGGATCCTGGCCATCTGTCAGACATTTCTGTCCTTATTTGCCACGTTCTGCTGCACCAGTTTCTCGAAGCCTGCCTCCCACTCATAGTCATTGCTCTTAGTCTGGTAAGCTGAGGGGGCAGGACTAAAATTTGATTTATTTACGATTTTTTTTTTTTTGGTACCAGGCTCGAACTCAGGTCCTTGTGTGGAAGGCGGCAGCACCACTGAGCTAAATCCCCAGCCCAATTTGCGATGATATTTTAGGAATGTGAGCATGGGGTTCCTTGAAATTGAATGCACAAAATGCAAATGGTCTAGTCCACTGTGCCCTGTGAGGGCAGTGGTTGCTCTTTTGGGTGCTGGGGTGGCTCCGCCTTCCATTTCCAGGCTGCCTGGAGTCTGGTGGTTGTCAGCAGAGATATTAGGGCAACTGTAAGCCTTCTCAGATGAGATGCAAATTCCGGAATCCTCTGTAGAAAGGGACGGTCTCTAAGACTTGCAGTATATAGGTTCTGAGAGACAGATTTAAACCTACTGCCTGGAAGTGATGTTAACAATAGAAAGAGAAACAATGAAACCATAGAAGCCAGAATCTTAGGGGAAAAAACTGAGTAATTTTAGTAATGGATGAATCCATTTATCCCACTAGGCATGGTGCAAGGCACTCTAGGCTTTGCCAAGGAAAAGGTTGTTGTGCATAGGACCTAGGAGAAACCAAAGAGAAAAAGCAAGCACAGAAGCTTGCTTTGAGAGTCTCACCTCAAAAAGAGCTGGCATTTAGTGAGTGCCTCATGTTTGAAGCTTGCTGTGTCATTCTGCACAAATTCCTGCTAATCTCTCCACCATGTTTTAAGTTGGTATTGGTGCCCATTTAGCAGACGAAGTAACTGAACTTCAGAGCGTAACTTTCCCAGGGATCAGAATCCAAGCCCAGGTTTGCTGACTCTGAAACCCATTAAATCTTCCTGTAAAAAATCAAGTGAAAAAGACAAGGAGCAAAAACGATGAAGATGCGGTAAGTATGTGTGCCAGTTCCCTAAGATAAGTGTAGTTATTATTTATCACAAGCATCTACTAATAAACAAGGATGAGGAGAGATTGGGACACTGCAAAAGGATTTTTTTTACAGAATTCAATTCTGTATTTGTATTCCTTTGCATTTTGAAGGATTCTAGAGATTTTATGATAGTTGTTGATCATCCGACTGACCTGCACAATTTCTGGAAAACCAGAGCATACTGCATTATTACATGTGACTTTGCTTATATAAGTGGCTTGTGATCCATTTATCTACCAGGGATTCTTCTAATTTTCTTTTTTCTTTTTTTTTTTTTTTTTTTGGTTTTTTTGAGACAGGGTCTCACTATGTAGTTGAGACCGACCTGGAACTCATTGTGTAGCGAAGGGTGGTCTCAAACTCACAGCGATCCTCTTGCCTCAGCCTCCCGAGTGCTGATATTACAGGTGTGCACCACCATGCCTGGCTTCTACCAGGGATTCTTTATACTCATAACTTCTTTTGTCCCATTGGCTGACCCAAAATTTCATGTGAGAAGGCCTAAAAAAGACATTAAAGCCAGAAAGGGATTTAGGCTCTCTCATTAGAGTGAAATCTCTCACTAGCCAGATGCTGCATCATGCGGGTATGGGCATGGAGACTCAGAGAAGGGAAGTGGCCAGCCTAAGGTCACAGAGCTTCCTAGTGGTGGGGAGATGCGACTTGGTTTAGCTCCTCTGTGCTCTTTCTGCCTTCTGTGCTCCTCATCTTGGTAGAGGAGATGGCTCCAAGTCATCTGGGGCTCGTGGAAGTACCAGGAATGATCAGTTGCCCCTTATCCGATGGGGCAAACAGCAGTGTAATCATCCCCGATTGCACATGTGCCCCAGAGTGCCCACAGCCAATCTATATGTCCTCACCAGGCCTCAGGTTCTCTGGTGCCATGTGGACCAAATTAGCCAGCATCTTCTGCATTACTGAATCAGTTTACGTTTAACTGAAGTCTAACATCTTCTGAGCTAAGGTGGCCTTGTGTTTGCTTTCTAAAAATGGTGTACAATGGCCAGGGAGTTTGGTAGCACAGAGTAGGCTCCGATACCTGAGGGAACCTGGCCTATTGCTCTCTAGGCCTGTTCTAAACTGGACGTCAGACTCCATGTGCTGGCCGCCTTGTTTGCTCCCTTCTCTGAGGTATATTTCTGCAGATGCAGATTCCAAGATGTGGCTGGGATGCCCAGAGGAGTCCCATGCCATGCCTCTGTTGTCACAGGCCTGGAGATTATGCAGAGATCCGAGTTTTCCTCTCTGGGAGTTGAGGAGGAGGAGAGAAGGGAGTTGGCTTGGTGCCTGGCACACAGCAGCCCTCCATAAAAGCACTGATCACTATTGCTATCGTTATTACCCTCAAAACGCACACATCTTCTGTGTCACCCAGAGGAGGCTGTCCTGTGAACCCAGGCCTGCAGGAAAGGGAGAGACAGGCGGACAGGCAGGAGCGGCAGAGTGTGAAGGAGAGTGAGGGAAACGAAACAGCCCACAGCCTTGCTGTGCTCACACCTTCTTGCTGCCTGCAAAGTCCTCCCTGTACCTCTGATTCTGGGAACCCTGGACACACAGCCATTTCTGCATAACTGTTGCATTCCAAGTCTTTTTCAATGAACCTGCATTACTAATGGAATGGAAAATAATATTAACAGTGGGAACCAGCACATTGGCTATTTATCATCTCATTATTCCTTGCAAAAATCCAGGCGAGGAGTCTGTGATTAGTGTCCTTGATTTCTAGAGGAAGAAGCCAAGTTGTCAAATAAAAAGTTATTCTCCACTGTGGTTGAGTCAGTTGTGGCCAGGTGGGGCGCCGACCCCGGTAGTCCTGGCTCCCAAGGTGTGTACTGCTGACCACTGAGTGCACCGTGTCCAGGTCTTGAGGACACAGGAAATGGGACACAGGAAAATCCCATTTATGTGAAATATCCAGACTAAGCAAATCCATGGAGACAGAAAGCAAATCCATAGTTTCAGGGGCTGGGGGCGCAGTGAGTGCTAGTGGGTGCAGGATTTTATTTGGGGTGTTAAGGGTGTCCTGCAACTACAGCATTATGCTGATTACATCTCTAACTGTGACTAATGCCAAATTTAATATCACTTGTATTTTTTCACAATAAAAAACATTTTAAGGCAAGAAAAGAAATCTATTACTAATCATTTCCAGGAGCATTTTGGAAGCTCTAAGAGAGTCAGATTTCATGAATGTTAGGAAAGGATCAGACGCCCATGGAGCCAGTGAGCCCTAAAAACCCAGCATGGAAATCACATGGCCATCGGAATTATTTACTCTGCCAAGAGGGTCTGCAGGTTGCAAAATCCTGCTACTCCAGGGTTCCAAAGTGCTGAGTGCTAGGTGATTTATAAGTGTCATCTCATGTAACCCTCATGATCACCTGGGTATAGTTGCTTTTATGATACCCATTTCACAGATGAAGAAACTGAGGTACAGATGTTAAATGATCGTATCCAGCACCATAGCTCTAGGAAGTGGCAAAGCTGGGCTTGAACTGCAGGTGGTGTGGCCTCCAGCCCCACACATCTCCCTGTGACCATGACAGCTCTGGGCGTGCAGCTCCGTCTGATTTAGCACCAAGAATGCATTCCCCTCTCTGTTCTTCTTGCTTCCATCCAACAGGGATAAGCACTTTGGGTATGTGGAGCTCTGTGAAACTGCTGGACATGGGGACCCAGGCGAGGCAGTGCCGGATGATGACAAGCCATATTTAAATTGACCTGTGCCCTGAAGGTTGCCTTCACCAGGAGGAAGGTGTGAGGTCTTTGCCAATTCCACCCACAGGAGAGCCTGCCTGGTCCCCCGACAGAGGTGCTGTCTCTGGCCAGCACAGTGGCAGCTGTTCCCAGGAGCTGTGCTGGAGAAGTGAGCAGGGGACAGCCCAGTGAGATGGGATGAGGGATGTTCTAAAGACTAGAAAACAAAATGAAACAAAAAAAAGCCAAGCCCACTGTCCCTTGCCACAGATGTCCCTAATGTCCCAGTGGGTTTGAAATTGTGCTATGTGTGTGTGCAAAATACTAGTGAAAACCTCTGTTGATTTCATAAGTCAAGTTCTCTTTGACTAAATAACCACAAAAGTGACAATAAAAACCCCATGCTGTGAAAATGCCTGCTCTCCACATGAGGGTTTGGGTCAAAAGCATGAAGACTTAGATCCTAAATCTTCAGAGCAATGACAGCCAGAAGCCAAGGAGTTTCTGAAAAGTTTCTGAGTGTCGACTATGCACGGGTTAGCTTTCTGTCGGTTGGCAGCGGGAAAATGACTGTGCTCAAACGTTCCCAATGTAACTTCCAGGGGCTGGGTGGTAGCTCAGTGGTCGAGGGTGTGCTAACATATGTGAGGGTCTGGGTTCCATCACTGGCACCAAAAAGAAAAAGAAAACAAAAGACGGGCAGAATTTACATTCCAGTTTTCCACAGTCGTTTCCTCGCTCTGCTGATGTCCTCACACCCATTCCCTAACTCCCATCCCAATGGTGGATGGGATTCGTCAGTGTGATATCTGCCTTCCTGCCCATGCCTCAGTGTGCTTTGTTACCTTCTGTGTGCGCCATCCCCACAGCCTCTTCAGGGGGTTCCCCAGAATCCAGAGCAAACTTTCAAAAGCACAAGTGAGGTCAGCACACGTCCTTGTTCCAAATCCATTTTTACTCGCATGCAGTCATGCATACTGCCGGTTCCCCAGCCTGCTACACAGTACACCTTGGAATAGATTGTACGGAACCTGTCATTCAACCCAAACTCACTGCGTTTCTCTATCTGCACAAAGTGGGGGCCCCTCTGTGGACAGGACCACAGAGAACAGCCTTGGTGCCTGCTCCCCATTGTCTTGGTGTGCAAGGGAGTTCACAGTTGGAATACATGGACATGTGAGGGTGATCAAAATACACAGTGGATGTTTAAAATTTTAAAACATGTATTAAAGTAAAAGACACACTGCCATTCATCCCCCTCCCCCGGAATACCTCCCCTGTGTCCTAGCACACTTGTCCAGTTTTTCTTGCCTCTCCCAGAAGCAGCTCAGGAAGTCCTCTTTTCTTATTGTCTTTATGAGATGTGAATGCTGTTACCAAGTGTCATCCAACAGAAAAGCAGGCTCATGAAAACATGGAGTGTCCTCGTCCACCTCATTGGCCAGATCTAGCACCATGTGACTTCTGGATCTTCCTCAAAGTCAAAATGATCATGAAAGATGAATGTTTTGAATCCATTTAGGACATCAAGGGAGCTGAGATGGCACAACTGAAGACACTCACGAAGAAGAACTTTGATAATTGCTTCTGAAAGTGGCAAGGTGATGGGATAGCTGTTTTCAAAGTGTGTGTGTGTATTCTGAGGGATAATTAATGTCAATGTGTCGTTTACTGTAGTGATTGTTCTAATTTTCGTTTACGCCTCCCCCATATGTTTTGATTGTACCAGCTGGAGCACTGTGAGGTCGGAGAAGGCTTCACTTGATGCCATCAGAAGAAGTCACAGGAAGGAGGAGGACTAAAAGGACTGGGTGTGAGATGTGCAGGGAGGTGGAGAGGTGTTTGCAGGCTGGCGAGGTAGAAGCGCATGAGTCATTTGGTGTGGCCTGGACTGGGAGAGGGAAGTGAGGACAGAAAGCGGGGGTCCAGGTGACCAAAGGTCCGAGAGAATGTGGGCATTCTGACTTCACCCTATCGGGAGGCTACTGCAGGGCTGCGCTGAGAGTAGCAGGACTGTTTTACATTTCAGAAAGATCTTTCTGTCTGCAGTTGGGAGGTGTGGT
The DNA here is from genome assembly GCF_012274545.1 of Fukomys damarensis. Taxonomy (NCBI): domain Eukaryota; kingdom Metazoa; phylum Chordata; class Mammalia; order Rodentia; family Bathyergidae; genus Fukomys; species Fukomys damarensis. Next base: position 10,603,056 of record NW_022900923.1, read on the forward strand.
GGGAGAAAAGAGAGGCAGGGAGATTAGTTAGGAGACATTTTAAAATACTGTGGCATCGGGGACCTTAGTGGCGCCGTGATGAGGAGCATGAGGCAAGGAGCAGACATGTGGGAGGTTTGGGATGCTGGACGCTGGGTGGGCGGGACTTGGCAGTGTTTTGATGACGAGGGGGAGAGAGTACGATGTGACGTGACAGGCCCATGTAGGGGTTTCTGGCTTGGGTGGAGAAGCCAGGGCTGGAGACCCGAGCCAGCCTCCAGAGATTAGTGTTATTAGGAACCAAAAATAAGGCATTGCTTGGGCTAAACACGACAAATTAAAGTACCCTCAATCTAGGCGAAAGCTGTCAGATGCAATTCAGGAAGACAAGTCTAATGAATATGTAGTGTAATATGGGTATATTTCTTACTTTATTCATTTTGAATATATTGCTGCTTTGGGAAGGCTCATTTCCCAGAGCTTCCGTATGGTGGAAACACTTTTCTATTTACTTTTCAAAGAGCTATTATGAAGATTAAATGGAAAAAAATTATGTAAGAGTGTTTTTAAAACCATAAACTCTACATAAATATTCTTTATTATTACTATCATCTTGGTCTTATTTCTCTCCCTCCTCTCTTGGGGCTCCCTCTTCTCCGTCCTCTTTCTTCTCACAAACTCGGTGTCTCAACCAACGTTGCTAAAGTATCATCGCTCCCCAGACACATCAGTGCCCTCCTAGGACTCATTCCATGTGACCAGGGTAGCCTATACCATGTTTATTCCTCAGATCCTGGTTAGTCAACCTTTTGTTACTATAACAAAACACCTGAGATATTCCACGTAAAAGGGGAAAGGTTTATTTTGGCTCACAGTTTTGGAGATTTTAATTCAAGGTCCGTTAGCCCATTGCTTCTGGGCCTGTGGTGAGGCAGCATTTCATGGTGGGAACAGGTAGCAGAGGAAGCCCATTTACCTCATGGTCTGGAGAGAGCAAGAGGAAAAGATCAGGGTTCTTGGCCTATCCCAAGTAAGTCACCTGCTCCTACCGGGCTTTACCTCCTAAGGATTCAACTACTTCCCAGTGGCACCCTAGGCTGAGGACCAAGGTAGGAACACATGGGCCTTTGGGGGACATCCTGACTCAAACTATGACATCTAAGTTGGGAGAACAGAGAAAAAGCCTCACGTATTATTACCGGGGATCAAACTTGGGACCTTGTGCTTGTGAGGCAGAGCCTCACTTATTTTATCTCTCAGTGCTGAGAACAATTCCCGGCACGCAGCAGGAGCTCAGTAAATGTTTGCTGGATAGAAAATGCTCTCAGAAGATAGGAAAATTTTCTTGCACTCTTTCATTGTGTGGGCTTCCTAAAAATAATGAATTTAGTTTCCCAGATATTACCTCTCTTTATTATTCCTAACATGGCAAGGCCATAAATATTTCTTGCTACACTCAGACTTTTGAAAAAAAAAAAAAAAAAAAAAGAAGCATTTCCCCTTAGGAAGCCAGAATATCCCTATTCTGATGCAACTTCTAAGCCATCTTCGATATCACACTGGGGGAGGCAGTTTTTTTGCAGTGGAAAAAGCGCAGATAAGATATCCAAGGATGTGGGTTTGGATCCCATAATTTTATCTAAAATGCTTGACTTCTTGGGGTCTTACTTTCCTCTAGTGCAAAGTAAAGATGATAATCTTGTGCTGCTTTCCTTCGGGGAATATTTTCAAGACCAACAAGACAGTTGGTGAGTGTACCAAGGCCTTGAAACCTTATATTTCCTTCTCCTGGTTCAGTCTCTTTAGGAAGGGTCTTGGTAGACACAAAAGATGATTTATCAATGAATATTGGTGAAGCATCAAGAAAGAGAGAGAAGAACTAGGAAAATGTGGAAGGAGAGCTCTCCCCGTGGAGGCACTTTAGTGGGTGGCTGTTACCAGGTAGATTATTCTAGGAAAGGGGGCATTAGGTACAGGGGAGAGAATTCCAGGGCCTACACTGGTCACCCCACCTTCCTTCCCCGTATAGAGAATCCTTGTCCCACAAATCCATTTTCTACTGCATCACTATGTCAAGGACCCTGCTGTATGGTTACCTCTTCAGAGTCAACATCTTCAAAATCTGCTCTTTCCGCTGCTAAGTGCAGTCTCTACCATAGTTAACAAGAAGTCTCCCTCAACCCCATAAACACTTGATTCTATCTGTTCCTTCCTTTTCACCGCCCACCGTCTTGATAGAGTGGAATACCCACTGTCTCCATTTTCTCCTCTCACGTTCTCTGTTGTTATTCTCTAATTTCTTCACAGAATCAGCTCTTGGTAAGAACCTCCACGTCCACGTTTCTAAATCCAATGGACACTTTGCCATCTTCATCTTATTTATGACAGTCACTGCCTCCTCCTCAAAGGGTGTCTTTTGGGGTGGCTGTGACAGCAGAGGGCCCTGATTTTCCTCCTTTCTCTGGCTGCTCCTTCACTGTCTCTGTTGTGAGTTGACTTGTACCTCCCAAAAGATATGTTCAAATTCTAACTCTTGGTACTGGGAATGTGACCTTCTTAGGAAATGGGGTCTTTGGAGATATAATCCAGTTAAAAGGGAATCATGCTGAGTCCTAATGCAATCACTGATGCCCTTATAAGCAGTGTGGAATTTTGACACAGACATACAGAAGAAAGGCAACCGCGTGATGATGGAGGCACAGATTGGAGCAAAGTGTTCACAAAACAAGTGTATTATTTAGCTTTCCTACCTCTGGGACAAAATACCTGATGTCCACAATTTAAAGGAGGCAAGGTTTAATTTGTCTCATGGTTTCAGAGGATTCAGTCCATGGTCAGTGGGCTCCAAGGCAGGGACATCATGGCGGAAGGGCACAGAAAAGCAAAGCTACTTAGTTCACATTGGCTGGGAAGGAGAGCAGGGAAACAGCACCAGAGAGAATGGGGTGATGGACTAGAAGTAGTCACCACGGCCATGTCTAATCAGGTCCTCCTTCCCTCAGATACATGAGCATTTTCATTTGTTTGTTTGTTTTCATTTTTTTGTACCAGGAATCAAACTCAGGATCTTGTGCTTATGAGGCCGGCGGCGGCAGCCCTGAGCTAAGTCCCTTGCCCTTAGATATAAGAGCTTTTTGTGGGACATTTTAGATCTAAATCACACTGAGGAGCACCAAAGTTGACCGGGAGCCAGCAAAAGCTAGGAAAAGGCGAGGAAGGATCCTATTCTTGAGCCTCCAGGGAAAGCATGCACCTACTGAAAATCTGATTTCAGATTTGTGCCTCTAGAATTGTGAGGGGCTAAATTTCTGTTATTTTAAGCCACCAGGTTTGTGGTGCTCTGCGGCAGGATCCTGGGGAAACTATCAGCCTGTGTTAGATGTGAATTGTCATAGACACTTAGTTCTAGGCTTCTATGGCTTCTCTGCATATGTTTCTCCCTGGGCGCCCTTCTTCCCTTCCCCCCCTCAGGCATGGCTTCTCTCACCTGTCAATCCTACTAATCTTGCACCGCTCTATTCAGACCTTCCCCACAGGAAAGCTTTCTGCAGCAGAGGCTGCCCATGGCCCCACTTCCCTTTGACACCCTCATTCACAGGCCAGCTGCTTATTGCAAGCTCCTACTCTCTGCCTGGGAAGTCTCTCTGTGTGCAGGACTTTCACTAGGGTCGGAAGAACTTGGGAGAATTGGTATCCTCCAGATGCAACCTCCAAAAACAATGGGTGGGAGCTGGAGGATATATAATGAGCTTCCTCACCCCTCCCATGATCTAGAACAGTGATGGCAAACCTTTTAGAACTTCCAATGATACAAACAACCCACTGTAGCACATGTGCCATGGATTTTCCACCACCGAACTAGACTGTCCCCTGGAGGCCCCAGTGGACCAAGCTTGCCCATGGTAACCTGCTTTTTAATTAGCTCCATGTTGGTTTTCTTCTCTATCTCCTCTGTACTCTTCTACCATGTTCCCAAATAGAGATCACCTGTACTAAAGCCCTTGCCCCATAGTCTGCTTCTAAGGAAATCTAATCAACAAAGTCTTTCAGAATTGCTAGCTCTCTGACTCTTCTTTTTAATAGCCAGTAAGACCTAGGCCCTCAGATGCTATTGCTGCTTATACCTCTTATTGTATGATTATTGCATATTATATTATGATATCATATGCCTCTTATTGTATGATTGTTTATGTAATGTCTGTATTTTGTGTTAGAGCAGGGGATAGCAAACAACAGACCTCTGGCTGAACTCAGCTATGACTACCTATTTCCATATTATCTATGGCTTATCTTGGGATACAACAGCAGAGCTATAGTCTCAACCAAAACTTTTGGCTTGCAAAGCTGAAATATTTACTATTTGGTTTTGTACTGGAAAAGCTCATTCACTCATTACTCATTTAGGCTGTAAGCTTGTATCAGTTAGTGCTGGCTGTGTAAGAAGTGACCCCAGCATTTAATTATTTAAAACAGCCACTATCTATTTAGCTCACAATTCTGTGAGCTGGATAAATACCTTTTATTTATTTATTTATTTATTTATTTATTGGTTTTTTGGGACAGGGTCTCACTATGTAGTTGAGACTGACCTGATACTATATAGCTCAGGCTGGTCTCGAACTCACAGTGATCCTCCTGCCTCAGCCTCCGGAGTGCTGGGATTACAGGCATGTGCCACCACGCCAGGCATAAATAGCCTTTCTAGTCTAGGCCTGATCGACCCGCTTCTGCTGATCTTACTAATGTGTCTGCTGGGTCAGCTGGAGGCAATGATCTAGGGGTGGCCTTGCCTACATTCTAGAAGTGGGCAGTTGGCCAAGGGATAGTGGCAATTGGGCCACAAGTCTCTCACCATCTTGCAGGCTATCAAGCTTCCCACATGGTGGTAGCAGCAGAGGTTCTATGAGCTGGCAGGCAGGACGAAGCACAAACATCTTTCAAGCTTCTCCATACCTGGTGCTGGCTAAACTCCTCTTGGTCAAAGCCAGGCACATGGTTGAGCTCAGAGTCCAATGGGAAGGTACTTAAAGGGCACACAGGGGTGTGGCTACAGAGCAAAACAGTCTGTAGCTAGTTTTCAAGTTAATACAAAGCTTGATGGGGGTAACCTCTATGTATCTGTTCACTGGTCTATCCTTATTAATCAAATAAATAAACTTTAATTGTTTGAATAACAACTACCTTTTACAGAGCCTTTACGCTATAATCTCTGCTGTCTTAAATATTTTGCACGCATCATCTGATGCTTACCACAGGCTGTAGTTTGGGTGCTGGATATCTCCCCAAGGCCCACGTATTAAAGGGCTGGGTCCCTAGCTTGGTACAATTGAGATGGTGAAAACTTTAAGACATGAGGCCTAGTATAGAGGTTTTAGGCCATTGGGGATATGAATTTGAAAGGAGCAGTGGGACCCTCATCTCTTCCTTTTTCTTTTTCTGTTGCATCTCAGTCATGAGGTGAATGGTCTTGCCCTGCTGGTGCACCCTGTTGTGAAAAGCTGCCACAGGCCCCACACACATCAGGTCCAGCGGACTATAGACTGAGGTTTCTAAAACCATGAGTCAAAGCAAAGCTTTGCACTTCACGAATGGATTCATCTCAGGTATCTGTTTCAGTAAAGGAAAGCAGACTGACATGTCATATAAGGTAGACATCATCAGTACCACTTTACGACAGGAAAACCAAGGCTCACAATCAGTAACTTGCCCTGCCTAACCAAAGTCGTAAGAGAGGCTTGGGATTAGAATTCGAAACAAATTCAACTCCAAAGACCATGTTGTTGAGCATTATTCTAGAATGGTGTTTTTGTTTCTTATTTTTCTACCAGCTTTAACATGTTTTACAGGTTTAAGATGCCTTTCTCTATTTTAGTGTTTTAATTTTAAAGTTGGAGCAGAACGATTCCCATTGCTCTTAGCGTTTCCCAGCTTCCTCCTTGGGAACACAGAAGTCCTGTTAACACCTCATAATCAACCTCCCATTCTAGTGCCAAGAAGCACTTGTGACTTGAACAGTTCGCTTGTGGTGCAATCAACAGCCCCACACCTAAAATCACTGCTCTTGACAGATCAGTGAAGTTGAGGGCCAGCATTTCACTCCAGAGGGCAATAAATCCAGCCCTAAAGGTAGCTGCTGAGCGATGTTATCTCATCACTTGGACCATTCAGGCCTTTCATGAAGGAATCCCTGGATCAAAATCAAAATAGGCTGCAGTCAACATGGTCTACTAAATGGCCATTGTTTCCTCAGAGTTGAATAATTAATCAACCCCACAAACATTTATTTAGCACTTACAGTATTCCACGCATTATGCTATTCACAATGGGAGAACCTAAGTGAACAAGAGTCCCTGCCGTCAAGATGTCCAGTTAACCAGATAATTAATTACTTGACAATGCATGGAGTTTACGCTTGCCCAAAGAGTATCCAAATGGGCCAGTGAAATCAGTTTGAGTGGTGCTGGTTGAAAGGGAGGATGGGAAAGTCTCTTACAGAAAAGTTAGAATCCAATTCAGGATTAAAACAAAATTGTGCTTCCAAAGCAGTACAATCAAGTGGTCAAGTTCATTGGCGGAGGGGCCTGACAGATTTACTATTTCTGGCATTTGTTAGTGATGTAATTTTGGCAAAGACAACTTCTCTAAGCTTCAGTTTCCTCATTTCTAAAATGGGCTAAGAATAGCTTCTGTCTGGTAAGTTTTTTTGTGGGGATTAAGTAAGAAAATTGTGTGTGTCGATGCTTAGCACAATTTTGGGCACCTAGTAAATGTCCAGTAAGTGATAGATTTTATTGGGGGACGAGGTAACAGTAGTGCTGGCAGTAGCATCCCCAACTCTAGTCACCATTCTTTCATTCATTTAACAGATATTTGCTAAGTGTTTGCCATATGTCAGACTCTATGGGGAATACAAAAATGACAAGATACGCATCAAGTCTCTTAAAAGGCTTCAGTTTAGTGTAGAGAAGACACATACATAAATAGCTACCCTCCTGTCCAGATCCAGGCTAGCACCCAGCAAGAAAGGCCTGGGATGATCCTGCATGTAAAGAATGTTTTACCCATCACATATGCAGCATTTTCTCACTTGGACTATTCTGAAAATTTTTTATTTCAGATGTATTTCCCAATTTTCATTTGTAGTCTCACTTTTGTCTCTGTGTCAGTGCCTGATACCACCCTGATCCAACTCTTTTTTGTACCCACTTCTGGCTTTTGTTTGAGGCCCGGGTTGATAGTCTTCCTGTGGACCATGTATTTGGAGACACGCTAGGCAAAGGTCTTATGTGACTTAGCTTGGGCCAGAGCCTGACCAAAGATTCATCCTGAGAGATCGACCAGATGGCAAACGGAAGGTAGCGATTAGAAAGACTCTCTGAGGAAGAATGGAAAAGTGCGACGGAGAGAGCAGCGGAAGCCGGCCCGGACCAGACTCTTCCACATCGGCTCGGTGGGCAGAAAGCGGCTCACTCCTGTGTGAGATGCATTTCTGTGCCGTGCAGAGCTCGTCCTGGAAGCCTCACATCTGACCTCAGGCATCTCCTCGTTGTCATGCCTCTGCCTGAGATTCATCCAGAGCCTTCGGACCACACCTGATGTTGTCTAAAAACACATCACTTTATTTATTAATTCTAGCAAACTGGTTTCAGCCATAGGAAATTAGAAGCTAATTTTTCAATAAGCCCTGTCTCCAGGGATAGTTCACAAAATCAAAGAGGAAAATACCTGGCCAATCTAATTTATTATCACAATCGAATAATGCTAAATGGCTATTTATGCAATGAGCTTAAATTAGGGAGTTATATTAGAAGCTCTAGTCATTGCTAATTATTTAATGGTCATCCATTGTTAAACGGTCTCCAATTTTGAGAATAGAGATCAGGTTGAGATTTATAGCTCCCTTTTAAAATTCATGCCGAGATAAGTTGAGTTACATTGCTGTTCATTGAAAACTGGATTTACCTGAATTCATTCTATGGTTTCTTTATTTCATGGCAACCTAGGGCATATCAGCTACTCTGCATCTTGGGGACCTCATTCATATATAGGAAAATTAATACTGGTTTTGCAGAATTGTTACAAGAGTTAAATGACACGGTATTTATGGAGATGCTGCCAAATAATAGCAGTTACGATTTATTGAGCTCTTAGAAACATGTGTGAGTTCCTAGCACATCTGTGGTAGATTATATTTATTCAATTACTTAATTTTTATAAAGCCCTATGGAGTAATTATTATTCCCATTTCACAGATAAGAAAACTGAGACTCTAGAACCTTTAATAATTAAGTTCTTAAAATGATAAGTGGTACAGCAAAACTTTCAGTCCAGCTTATTGGCTCCAGAACCCACATATTAACTACTACAACCCATGTCTAGGGCATTTTGCCCCTGAGTGTCCTAATTCACTGCTCAGTGTCATAGTGGATTCTCAATAATCATAAATACAGCTGGTCATTGTAGTGCTCACCGACTGAGAGCTCTTCTGGAAATAGCACAGTGCTGTGCACCTCTGTGTCTCTCCTTCACAGTGGTTAGCATGGGCTTGCAATAATAGAAACTCAGTGCTGCCTCCCCTTCCCGCTCTCCCCCTCCGCCTCTCCCCTTTGCGAGGGTGAGGGTGAGAGTGGAGGAGGGAGAAGCGAACACAGAGGTAAAATACAGATTACTAATTCCATAAGCAGCTGAAAGTGTAATAATGCTACAATCTTTATTCAGTCTGTTGTGAAAGACACCTCCTCTAACACCCTCCAGCTCATCAAAGCCAGGCTAAACTCCTCCTAGATGACCCCAGGTCTCAGAAATCAGGCCTAGATGTACTTTTTTGGGAAATATTGATAGGTAACAAAGACACAAAGTCAGAACAGTTGGTGATTTAATATCTGCAGTGCAATTCAGATGAAGTCATATCTGCACTCTGCCAATTTTCAATTGCTTCCAGCATCTTAAATGCCACATGCCAAGATCTTCTACCCACCTTACACACCAGGCACCTCTGCTTCCTAGTCACTGTGGCTCAAAAGCCCGTCTTTGAATCCTCCTCCTCCCTGAGCCTCGGCACCATCTAATCAGCTTCGCAGGCGGCAGACTCTATCTCCTTGTCATCCCTACTGGTCCCCAGCTCCTCTCTTCCTGGAGTCTGCAATGGTCATGCCTCTTCCCTGGGCTCTCAGCCTGTTCTCAGCCTTCCCTACTCTTCTGTGCAACTCTGTTGCTTCAGCTGTTCTGATTGCAATTCTAAGCATAGCGTTCTCCTCTCCCAAGACCCTCGGTGGATCCCCCTGGCCTCCTGGAGCGCATCTCCTTTACCTCAGGGGCATGCGGCTGGAATCTCATGATTCCTTTGAGTAGGTTTGATTTCTTTTCTTCCTGTTACATTCAACCCCACACTCTGCACTCTAACATGTGCTTTATTTTAACCTTACACACAATGCCTGCTTTCCCTCCTTCCAGATCTTTCTAAACCACTCTTTCACCCAGAGCCTCTTTTCTCATCTGTCTTCTAGTTCACACAAGATTATTGCTGTTCACTAGAAGGACTCAAAGAGATGTGTCACCAAGGGTCATGGGTTTCCTCAAATTTCTCTTCCCAAAAGACACGTTATCTGACACATTCTCTTCAGCAGCTCTGGGGACTTAGCAGCAGCTTCATTGCTGCCTGCTATGCTTTGTCCCATCGATGTACTGTGTATCTGATCTAAACTTTGTCTTTCCTAAGGGTGAGGACCGGTCTGTCTCAGCCTTACTTGCTTACTTAAGGGACTGCGCTGATTACTTTGGAAGAAGGCCCCTTTGGAGAAATCTCTTCTAGCTATGACATATTTCCATGGAAGGAGAGGCACGCCTGGCAGCCAGGGCCAGGTCGATGACGGGAGGGTGGGTAAGAGGAGTAGGTGTATGCAAGTGCCAGGTGCTCACCCCTTTTGTACTTGTTAGTCCTCAGATGCCTTGAGTAAAGTGAGCTAAGCCAGGTTGTCTTCCTCCCAGTAGCATCACCATAGATCTCAGTAGATAGTTCTGGACTCAGTAGATAGTGAATGGATCACATTTTTCTTATGCTCAGCTCTAGCCCATCTATGATACAATGAGCTTTACCCTCTACCATCCTCTTATTGACAACTAAGAAAAGCACTTCATTCCTTTCTACATTCTGCAAACTCTAGGGTGCTCCTTGCCTGGGATCCAGCTATCCTATCTGCTTTAAACACATAAGTGGGTTAGTTATTCTAGAAGTCTGTAATTCCTATTCTAAGTAATGGGTTCCATTTCTTACCAGGCTATTTATTCCATCTGACTTCTTATATATGGTTCACATGAGAGTAACTCAGAACAGGACTTCTCCCATATCTAGAATTTTCCTCAAAGTACAGACCCTTTAGTTGGATATATATATCCCTGTAGGACTCTATGACAACTATTCCTCAACAAAAACAAAGAATCTGAGCCTTAATATTTTGTCTGAGGATCGTGCAGGATTTGGGTATGTTAGTCCATGACCATTTACATCTATACCTTTTCATTTTATCAGGGGAAATAACTGACAGTAGCCTACACATTTATAGAGAAGTCTTTCATATAATTACAACATCACAATGGGACTTTGATTTCATATGAAACAAGGGGAAAAATTGTAAAACTGACAGGCAGGTATTCATGCTTCTTCAAAGATAGTCTCCTAACTTAATTTAGTTAACTTTTCTAGAACACGAATACTTTCATAGTACTGGACTAGGCAAGGGAGGGGCAAAGGTGACACTGGAAAAAAGGCGAAAATAAGTAAAACCAGGTTTTAATCAACACTGTCCTTAAAGGATGTAGAGGCAATTTTTTGTTACTAGTGGTAAGTGTGTTCCATAAAGTCGCTGTGAACACTGAGTTAAGTGAAGACTGAAGTCTCCCTAAGGAGAAATACAGGATTAGTTTCCTTCATGCCCCTGAGTATCACAGAGTTGCCAACTGGTCGACACATACCCTGGTTCAAAGTTGCTGTATTTCATATATATTGTTGATTCATTAACACTGAGCTCGTGACCAATAGCACAACAGCTCATGCCCAAGTGAGGCTTGTAAACCGAGTCTGTTCTCTGGCAGAAACATCACAGCCTTCTTGCCTTTAGCAACGCTAGACAGCACTGTGCTGCACTGCCCTTTGGGCCCTTTTAAAACAGCAACAGCACCAAGAAAATGCACAAGATGTGAAAAATGCAGCACTAAACAGTCCACAAAAAGGATACTTATGTACAGCGTGAGACCCAAAGCAGTAAGGCAGAGCATAGTTGCCTTGTTTCACCTCAGCTGGGAGCATGTATGTCGGATGATTTAAATTTTTCCTTTTCTTTAAAAATATTTTTATATAGGGTGTTTGTGATGCACAGTGAATACATTCCTTGTGGGGAGCTGCTACACATACCTATTCCATCTCCGTCTTTTATACACCCCCATCGCCTCTGCCACTGGACCCCCTTCCTACTGCCACAAGTCTGTCACTCTGTAGACCACAGAAGCCCCGCAAGAATTGATTCTGGGGTTACACAAATTCAGAGAGTCGGCAAATTCACAACTGTGTGAGCGATGGGAACAAACTGTGCCTTCTAACGGCATGTTAATAACAAATTATAAGATTTACAAGACGGAATTGAAACCAGAACAAAATATTGGAACCCAACCAGATATATAATGTGCGGGGCCCAGTGGGACATGAAAATGAAGGCTCTTTTGTTGGAAAAGACAAGAGTAGAGCAAGGACCTGAGTTTGGGGCCTGTTTGAGTGGGGGCCCTTTACTCCTGCAGTTACTGAGCAACCGGCGCTGGCTCCCACCCTGACACTGAGATTAGCACAACCCGAGGAACAGGTTTCGGGGACTAAATCAAGGCTGTTTTTGTGAATGTGGCAGCATTTGAGTGAAGTCTGGGGTGGCTTAGAAGAGCCGCTGGAATGAATGGTGAACACTGCCAAGTCACCGGATGCTACCGAAGGCACAGATAGGACAGGGTGGGTGCGTGCTATGGGCTCCAGAGCACAGTGTGACTTTCACTGACCTGACCATGCATCAGGTACTGCTCAGCACTGTCTCAATCACTGCAACAGTCCTGTGCAGGGCAATGCCATTGTCACCCCCAGTTTTGTAGCTGAGGAAATACAAGTTGCGTGAGGCTGAATGACTTTCCCAGAGTTGTACAGCAAGGGGCAGTGTCTCTCTGACCCGAACTCTCACATTTAATCTCAACCTATCCATATTTCCCTCTTTGATGGGAAATACACCTGGTCCAGCTTTTTCAAGGTGCCAACTGTGGTCATCTCACTGTGAATGGCACCAGGTGAGCAGACACACACACCCCAGGTCACAGGCTCCCAGAAGGCACAGCCCAAGCCCGAGAGGGTCCCTCCATCCCTAAGCTGCCCCTCCATCCTATTGGTCCCTGAAGAAGAAAACTCAGTAATGCAGTCTAGACATAGCCAGGGACTTTGTTTTGTTTTTTTTTTTGGAGAGCCCCTTAGAGTTTCTAAAATACTTCCACTCCTGTTATCTTACAGGTTCTTACAATGGTCCCGGGAATTTCCTTTGCACATTACACAGATGGGAAGCAGGTAGGATGAGTGGTAAATCCAAGGGGAGGCAAGTCGATGAGTTGAAGGCTAGAACCGGAACCCGGACCTTCAGGCCCCAGCCCGGTCTTTGCTCAGGACCTTTTGAAGGCAAGTCCACCTTCACCCAAAGTGTTGCTCTCTGTGATTCTATTTATCCACATCAACCATGGTCTGAACATATATATTAAGCAGGAAGCCTTTGAGATAAAGAATTCTAAAGTTTTAAATGGAATGTTCTGATTAGCGTGACAAAATGTCTTAATGTTCACCCGGGAACATGAATCTTCTTTTGTTCCCATGTTATCTCTTCATGTGAGCGTTGTGTCATCATCTATCACAGGAAAAGGGAGAAAGACAATGGTGCAATAAAATGGAGGGAGGGAGAGAGAGAAAGAAGACATTCACATAGCTTTTATTACATGATATTATTAGAGTCGTTCTTTTTAAATTAGACATTGTTAACCCCTTACTGTGAATAATTTATGAATTATGCATTATCATAAGTGGTGTGGAGAGGAAAACAGTATATGTGAGGTGTGGATTCTTGCTGCAGCCACTGGGGGTCTTGGAACTTTCACTCATGGTGAGGGGAGACTTTTGCATTTGATACTGGAGACTACAGAAAAGCATGGGTTCTCCTCCACCCAGAGCCACTCATGGAAATGGTTCACGCGTTCAGGTTTGCTTGGCCAGTGGTTCTTCAGTGGTGGGGCAGGAACACAGAAGGTTTGGTGGTGTAATTAATACTCGGAATAGTCTGCATGACAGGAATCTTCTGGCAGATCAGGCTCAATTTGTGGACTATTCGGCTGAGGGGATTCTCCATCTTCTTGGAACAGGTTAATTAGGCAAAGTTGCTGGAGGGGGCTCCCTTGGTGTGGGGAAGGGAGAGCAGAGCCACGCTGGAAGACTGAGGCACTGACTGGTGTCCTTGCCCAGCACTGGAAGGCTCTTTGGATCGGAAAGAGGAATCTTTGTTTGCTTCTTGCTGCCTTGGCTCTGGTCGCCTTGTTCTGTCTCGCAGCCAGTGCACTGAAGTCCTCCTGGGTCCTCCGTCCTCCAGCAGGCGTGAGGGGGTGGGGGCCTCATTCTCCTTCCAGCAGCAGCAAGAGGAGGAGGGCGAGGTCCTTTCTATCCCTCCCTGAGCTGGCTGGTGGGAGGGAGGGAATAAAAAGAGGTGCTGGCTCTGTTTTCCGGTATTAATGGTGAGCGTCTGCTGAGGCTATTTGCACTGTAAACGAAATGAAACAACGCAAAGCAGGGATGAGCAAAACAACCCAAATGATCAAAAAACATTCTGGTGGTGGGTATACAACTTGCTTTCTCTCGGCAGCAGCAGAAGTCCAAGTGCGTGCACCCATTGGAAAGAGCGACTGCTGGGCACAATACCTACGGAGTGACTTTTCTCAGGAACACGTGCACACGCATACATTTAGGGAGGCTGCACACTTTGTGGCCCTGAGAAGCGTCGTGCATCCGAATAGTAAGCAGTACAGTTCACACATGAGCGAGGGGTCTGTATCTCAAATTTAAGTCAGCGGAGATCTGTGAAAATCATCAAAAGGGGCAAGTAGATATTCAACAATTTTATTCAGTTAACTAAGAAAGAATTCCATGGTAGCTAACCATCCTTCTGTCTCATGAAGAAATTTTGTGGTAGACTCATTCTATGGAAAGTTTTGTCTACAGTTTTCCATCTGCTGTGGTAATCGTTATTAATGAAGCTGCTGTCTTACCATCCTGGGCTGTGATTTTTGTCAAATCCTCAATGCTAAATAGGGTTGGTCGTGGGGGGGGAAAAGATGTACCTGAGCGGCTTGGATGGTGTACCTCGCACAGCAAGTGAGAAATCTCTGGTCTGTTAATACCAAGTTCTAAAAGGAGCATAAAATGAAATCTGTAAACATTATACTTCCTGAGATTCACCCGGCAGATTGTCCTGAAATCCGGTTTGAGCGGGGAAGTGAGTTTCCTCCTCTCCCAGACGCGTGTACACTGAGTTCACGTTCCTCTCAGATTCCATCACTGTCTGCACCATGACTTTGGGTGTCTTGGTGTGCACTGAATGCACACAAGCTTCATTCCTGGGGGGTTGCCTCCCAGTGGGGGGGGACCCCTGGATCCTTGTGGGGCTTTGTTCAGAGCTGCCCCTCGGTTGGCGGCCCATGAAAGTCTGCTATTTTTAATTTTTTATTTTTTGGTGCTGGGAATTAAACCCAGGGCCTGTGTATGCCAAGCATGTATGGTACCCCGAGCTACACCCAGACTCTTCTTTAAAGGTCTTTGTTTGTTTGCAATTTTTGCATTATTGTAAGAAACTAATTCAAGGCTAAAAAAACATTTGGAAAAATAACTTGCAGATTTCATGCAGTGGCTGAGCTACTTGGCTACACGTGCAGTCATTTAAAAACCTAGAATTCCAGTGTTGCAAGGCAGAAAACAGAAGGTGATAGTGGGCAACGGCAGGCAGTTTACAAATACTACTTCGAGCCTAAATACGTTACAATTCATCACCTTAGAAATACCAACGAAGCAATTCATCTTAGCCTATCTCTCTTTAATCCTCAGCTAGTCAAATTCCCTTCCCTCCTGGCCTGTCTAACCTATCTCCCAATACATTTCATTTTAAAGGTGGAGAGCATTGAGCTGAAGAAAAGAGGTTTATCGTAGCAGTAAGTGATGTGGTGAATGCATTCAGACACATGGATACCTTTTTTTTATATCTCTTCAAGCAGGGTGGAAATTGCAATAATAAGGAGAACACAATTAAGATGGAGTGGTTATTACTTACCAGATACTGTGTCAAGCAACTTACACCCACCATCTCATTTCGTTTTCACAACAATATTATCACTATTATTATGCCCCTGTGCTGATGGGTTTTAAGCCACTCATTGGAGGCCTACAACCAAGAAGGAACAGAGCTGCCATTTGAACCCAAGTTTGTGTGATGCCACAAGTTATGCTCTCCAGTGCTGCGTCCCACCAAAGCCAATTTCTTGCAACCACAAACGGAAGTCCGTGACCACGTGACATCAAAGAGAATGCTTAGTCTTTAAGAAAACAGTTAAATGTGTCCAGTCACTGGGCACGTAGAGATTTCCATGTTAACCTTGACTTATCCAGAAGTTCAGGTCACCTGAAGATGACATTGTCAAATAATTTGGACTCATTAACTTCTAATTCTTTTTATGGCTTTTTCTTTTGTCCTTCCCATTGCAAGTTTATATTTTGAAATCTACATTACTTTCTTATAGGGTTTCCCGGTTGTTCTTCAATTGTCCTGACTTTTGCATCCCTGAAATATTCTTTTAAACTCCCAGTCATTTAGTATATCATAGTACATCTTTGCTTGGAGGCTCTTTTTCTTTGCATTTTTTAAATTTCCTTTTTTCCCCACATATTTCCAGAATAAGCCAAGAATCTCTCCTGAAGAAGGCAATGCCTATTTTTTATTGCTTATTGTCTAGTGTTTTGCTCTACATCAGCCTAAATTCAATGTTTCAAACTTTTCCTCTGTTTGCTTTTTGCATCCTTGCTGCCTTTGTTTACCTGGTTCCTCTTTTCCACTCCTTTTCTATCCTGTTTAACACGGTTCTTCTCCCTGAGGAAACAGCCCCTCCAGGAAAGAGGAGATTTAGCTTCCCAAGCTGCCAATTCAGCATGGCAGTGGGGGAGGCAACCGAGAAGTGTAGCTAGGAAATTGCTGATCGGTGTAGAAAAACCTGGTAGGGTGGTTGAAAACTGTGGGATCCATGAATTTTCTGGAGCTGTGTTCATTACTCACAGAACTTTGGCAGGTTGAGGCCTGCTCACCTCTCCCGGAGGATGAGTGCTCCTGCTAATGGAATTCTCCGGTTTTCCTATGGCTCTGTTTTGTTGTCTTGAGTCAAACTGCATGAGCCAGTGGGGGTGGCAGCTGCCCCTGCTGTGCCTGTCCTGGCACGGCTGTGACCCTTCTCTCTGTATCAGCGTCAAGAGGAAGCCGTCATCCCGGGAACCCAGGGCGGCCCATATCCCACCTAGCAGAGCTCAACGTCCCTCCCCTCCCTAGCTTTGCTTTCGCCGTTAACTGTGAAATCCCCAGCACAGGAGAAGATGGTAGAAAGACCCCTAAATGGATACATTTCTGCATCCTGTTGGAGACACTGGTTTTCTTCTTCCAGGGCTGGGGATTGAGCTCAGGGCAAAACATATACTCTACCACCAAGCTTATTCCCCCAGCCCCGATTAATTTTCTTTTATTGGGGGTTTTCTTTTGCTGGCTATAGTCTCAAATTCTCATGTTACTGTAACTAATTCCTGGCAGACGATGGATTTTTTTTAAAGCACAATTAAATTAAAGCAGACTTTTCTTTGGTAAACTATTTTTAGTAAAATGCATAGGATTAAAAAAAAAACTCAACCCAACGCTAACAATATGCTCAATCTGGATGTGAAAGCATGTTAGTAACTAAAAACCATTATACACATTTTATTAATATCATTTAAGAAATAAACAGGCTTATTAGTCCAAGAGAAATTTAACCTTGTACAAGTTGGAATGAATACATGACAAGACCTCTTTAGAAAGATTTTAAACTATTAAAAATGCTAAACTGCTTGTAGACATATTATTTAATTTGCATAAAACACTACACAGGGAGTCACTATCAAAAAGGACAGAGATGACAAGATGCAGAATCTGAACCATGTGTGCTGAGAAATAGCTAGAGTTTACGGAGCAAGGGTTCCCCAATTTGGGGCAGGGGCGTGTTGGGGATGGAACCCAGGCCTTCGAGCAGCTAGGCAAGCCCCCTGCACTGAGCGGCGCCCTTAGCCTCCCCATTTTTCTTATAGGGAACAGTTTGTCATTGCATTCCTCAGGCTGGCCTCCAACTCCTGGGCTCCAAACCCTCCTGACTCAGTCTCCCGCGAAGCTAGAATTACGGGTGTAGGCTGCCACTCCTGGCGTCTTAGCATCTCTGATTTCAAAGCTAATTTAAGTCACCTTAGGCAACTGCACACCCATTATGCAGCCTAGATAGCATGGTTCAGAATTCAAAGGCCGAATGGCATGCTCAGCAAAGAGGAAAGGCAAGAAGACCCCCGTGAAGGTAGCCCTGACAATGGGACCTGCTTCGTTCAGTGTGATTCCTTCCCCCAGAATACAAGCGGTCCTGCAGTCCCCCCTCCATCTTTTCCACTGAAGAGAATTATGAGTTAGAAAATGCAACCTGCCGAGAAGCGAAGCCTCAAAGGTTGGCGCTCCCGACTTGATTGATTGCCCCACGCACTCCTTTTCCCTGGCAGGAGCAACCGCGCCCCTGCCCAGGACCACAGCGCCATCTCCTCTGAGCTCCGCGCCGCCAGCCATCCATTTATCTCCTCCACCCAACAGCTGCTTTTCCCCTGCACTCCACGCAACCGGAAGATTTTCTGAGCCTGTTTTGTTTTCGTTTTTTAAAAGATCTTAATGTGGTCTTTGCGATTTCTTTTTGAGATCTAACTAAAGATTGTCTTTCTTCCTTCCTCCCCCATTGCTCTATCTGACATCACCAACCAAGCGTCTGGCTGTCCCAAGGTCAACATCGCAGTGACTTGGACAGGTACAGCCTGGTCACCGGGGCGGGGGGCACAGCCCTCAGCCTTTGCCGTGGTGCCAGCTTCATGGCCAACATCCTACTGGAGCCTCGCTGGAGGGCGGGAGTCACAAAGCCTGTGTCTTTCCTGTGCCCCCAGCACCCGGAACCACACAGATAACATCAGGCTCCATCTGGAAAACAGGCTGCTGCCTTCCTTCCTTCCAGGCAATACTGTAACAGGAACTGGAGGATTATTAAAAGGAAAATGAACAGCCAAGAGGTTGGTGCTTTTGCTACGTCCACAGTCTGGACAGCCCACACAGAGAGTCATCGGAATGCGCCAACGCATAGAACTGAAATGTGAAGTTTTCCACCTTCATGAAAATTTCCCCCTTACAAATGAAAGCAATCCTCATACTCCTTTAGTGAGACTTTCGCTTTGGTTAAAAAAAAAAAAAATCTCTGCATTTAAAAAACATTTCTTTGCACAGTTTACTCAAAGAGCTCATAACCGAGTACTGTGATTCTCATTTTCTGTCAGGTAAATTTCAGGGACAGAAAAATAAAGTTGTTGGCTGTTGGTCATATGGTCAGTCAGTGGTAGAATCTATGCTGGGAGTCAGAGGGCGGGTGCCAGGGGCATGTACCTGTAGTCTTGGCTCCTGGGGAGGCTGAGGCAGGAAAATAACTGGCTGGAGATCAGTCAGAGACATAGCAAGGACCACATCTCAAGCAAACAAACAATAAAGGAAACGGGAACATCTCTTGAGTTTTCAACTTGGATTTTTTCCATTGAGCCTCCCAAACAATAATGCTTATAGAGTAGGACACATGCACTACCGCACTGCAAATTCCACAATCATGGAAACCTCGCAGGAGATTCTTGAGACAACATAAACCATGAAGTCATGTTTTGCGTGGTTTGCCACCTTTTCTGCCAGGAGAGATATCTTCTCCATTTTCCTGTGGCCCTTTTGTCACATTTTGTAACCCAAAGTTATTACTTTGGTGTTCTGGGAAATAAGTTTTAATTTGTGTTCGCTAAAGACCAAAATTAGAATTGTAAATATACATAATATATGTGGCTTTGGGAATATGTACCTTTTTGTCTTCAGACGGGAACTGTCAAAAATTAAATCCAAACCCTGCCTAGTTGACAAATTTCATAGCTGTCTAAGGTTTAAAGCAATACAGATTGTCTGAGCCAATAAGTTGATTTGGTGAGAGCGAAATGCTAATGAGTCTTTGATCTGTGCAGAGGCCAGTGAGCTCGAAGCACAGCCCCAGCCTGCACCCCTCACCCTGCCAGCTGTCTAGCAAATGCCTGCCATTGGTCACAGGGGGGACCAGGAGAGCCGGGAGAGGGGCTGGATAAGTGCAAATCCATCATCTCTCCGACCCATCACTCAAGCACCAGTCCTCGGCATGACAAACCAGCAGTGTTCTCTTTCTAGGCAGAGATGGGAACATCACAGCACAGAAATGTTCTCTTAAAAAATATTAGTGTTGGTTTTCAAGTGAGACGTTTTTCCCTTTGCTGAAAATAAATGTAGTTTGGTGCCTGCTTCGTGATTTGAAGTGTTTAAAGGTAGCTGGTATGGTGGTGCTAGAGGTGGGTAGGCCTGAATGTCAAGTCCTCAGGAAAACTTGTGTCCCCCACTGACCATGAGGGCGAGGGATGTCAGGCTCACAGTAGTGGCACTGAGCAGCTGCATGCTGGTGGGGAGGCCGAAACAAGCCATAGCAGCTGGACAAACGCAGGAGGTCAGGCAGTGTTTGTGGACACTGACTTCTGTCTGCCTCTCCCTGGATGGTAGGATCCATCAAAGCCCTGCACCCAGAAATGACAGTCAGGGCTTTGTCGGCGTACAAGGACCCTCCCACGATGCTGACCTAGGAGACACAGGTCTGTAGTCACTCTCAGCCCTCAGAGGACAGAGTCACCTTCCTCTGCCGTGCGCTATTTTTAGAAGTAGGTTGTATGATGGGGGAGGAAGTAGCCCACACTGCAATTGTATTGAGAGGATAAAATTACAAATAATTTTTCTCTGCTGTCCACTTTCTTTTTCTGATGAAAATGCCTTTAACAGTCAACAGATTTTTGGTTAAATGACTGCAATATGCCAGGCACGGAGAACAAGGGGCGGAGAGAGAGATCTCACGGTGGGTTGAGTCATTGGAATTCCCAGATGGGCTTCATATCACACCCACCTTTTCTCATCGCTGCAACACTAGAGGTTGTAGCATATAAGAAATTATTTTATTAACCAGAAGCCTATAATAAGAAAAACTAGTAAACACAGAAAATGTAGCATTGTAAAAGAGCTAGCAACTGGGATTATTACTTTTTAAAATTGTTGATGGTTGAACTGGCTGGAAACCAGGGAGAAAGCCTTTCTGTGGCAAAAGGAGATGGGCTTCACTGGGAAACCAGGGTGAAAGCTAAGAGGGTTATTTTGTACCAGACAACATTCCAGTTTTGTGCGCAAAGGGCTTAACCCAAGATGAGACGGTGTTGCTTCTGGCCTGTTTTATAGTCCAGGGCAGGCTCCCATTTTTTAATGAGTTGGGTTCCAAAAGTTGTTTAGACGTTTGTTGTGCGGAACTGGAAATGCTCAGCCTCATAAGAACACAAAAAATATTCACAATGGCAGGGCTTCCATGATCGTCCTCGGAAATGCTGTTCCCCCTTACAATGACCCTGGGGTCCTACAGCCCATGGTGCACTTTTGTAGGCAACCTGTCTCCTCCCCCTGCTGTTCCAGCCCCACTAACTCTTGCTCTTGCCAGGCTCCTCCCACATCAGCACTGTGACTCCTCTGTCCCCCTGCTGGGCAGGCAGCCTCTCCTCCTCCAGGGAGACCTGGCCTGAGCACAGTCGTCTCGCTCCTCCACACTTGGAATCACCTTCCTTTCCTCCATGGCCCCTTTACTTCCTCAGACAACACACAAGATACTGACTTGTTTAGTCTGTGCTTGGTCTCTCCCACCAGAAGAAGGTGGGCTCCCAGGGGAGAGGTGGCTGTCTCTTTTATTCCCTGCTTTTTCTCTGTACCTAGAACAGTGTCTGGCACCAAGTCAGTGCCTGGTAAATATCTGTTGAATGGGTATGATCATTAAAATACAGATTTCAAACTACTTCACTGCAGCAGCCTTGGAGTTTAGCAGCCTCTTTGGGTGACCATGAGTGAGTGGCCCAGCCTAAATCTCTTTCCTTACCCCGGAAGCGCATGTTTTCAGCACTGCCAGCACGAGCAAAGGGATCCCTGCCTGGGAAAGGATGTGACACCCTCCCTCTTGGAGGCATGGCTTTTCATCTGCAAAATCAGAATGTCCTGTAGCTATTATTTAAGATTGGTTAGCGCTGTTGACATCCACGGTAATGATGGAGACAAAATCAGAGGCCCTTTCACATTGGCTGGTACTTGCTTCCATGATGGAGGTAGTAGCACTTCTGGCCTGAAGCCACAGAGTTTCTGTGGTGTCTACTCAGAGCTTTCCATGGATGCTATGGGACTAACATGGGTATCTGGTGTGCAGGGCTTGCTTCTGATCTGGGGAATGTGACCAAGGACGTATTCAGATTCTACCTGAGAGGGATGGGGGCATCTCCCTTTCCCCTGTAGCCACCATGAGGTTCTTTCACAGGGAGAGGTGAGGACGGATTTCATGACGACGGCTTCTCCAAGGACGGAGGAAGAGAACACACTGGAGAAGGTGGGGTCTCAAAGCAGAACTGAACCCGCAAGCTTGAGCACAAAGACTCCCCTGTGAACCCCTGCACTGGGGTGAGCTGACCCATCCTCAGAAATACTTTTCTCTTGCCCCTGTACAGTGAAAGTACCTTTGAATGTCACCCAGTCTGCTCCCCAACTCCAGGGTGTCTCTCATTGTTCATGCCTGTCTATATATCAAAATTTAAATTTCTGAGATTTCTCTTCAATTCTCTTTGTGCATGTCAAGCAGATTTTCTCTTATAAATCCTGAAATCACCTTTGAAATTTTAGACAAGGGCAGATGTCACTTAATGTGACTGGCAAACGTTCCACACGCCATTTGTTGTGTGTGGTTGTTTTCCCTTTTGCTTCTTTTTTCTTTTTACTTTTTTTTTCCTCCTTTTCAAAAATCACCATTACGCTATAAAACCAATTAAAACAAACTTTTCAAAGACTTTTTTTTTCCTGGCTGCAATATTCCAACCTCTGACTTTTTCTGAAGCGCAAGATAAGATTTCCTGATTAACTGGGGGTGGGATGTTTATTCAATCTGTTCATTTCATACATTATGGATACTGCTTTTTTAATTTTTATGCCATGTCAGTGGCATATACTTTCTGAAATTAATAAATACAATACATACTATCAATGTGTGAAATTGAAAAAAAATATTTCCATAGTTTGACATACAAAAATGTACTCACACACTTTTGAAATCTACTGTCAAATCATTTCACATCTGTACCTAAAGCAAACAGACATAATGCTAACAGCTTGTTAGAATTCAGAAATGCCACCCGCTAATCAGCCCACCTGTGGCATTCTCAGTCCATCTTGCAAGCTGCATAGCCTGCTGCCAAGAAGCTTGACAAGAAAATGTATATTAAGTTATTGAGTAAAATTGGAAATATTGTAGTTTGGGATAAAGAGAATTCGCAATGTGTGGCCAACGAACACACTGCACCTTTTCATTCTGATGCCTGCTTGGAGGTGACCTAACTCTATGCCCATTTGCGGTAAGTCCCTGGATGCAAAGTCGGGGGCGAGGTTTTCATTGTTTCAAGTTTTGTTACATGTCGTCGGCACTGGCAAAAACAGAAACTAAGACAAAGCGCAGAGAGCAAATTCTGAGCCGAGTTTGAAGAAAACAAATCCATTTTCATGAAATTCCATACTGTGTAAAGAGTAACACAAAGACAATTTCCTACCATTCCTGCTATTCTCTAGCAATCACAGTAGCGATGATGTCAGCCTAACCCAATCATTAGGTGTTGCTTAAAATCCTGGAAAAGGATCTTTTGGTCTTTCTTAGCAAAAGAAAAAAAAAAATTTTAAGCCAAATAAAATGCAAAAGCGAAATAAAGCTGTTAGCTCTTTGGAACAGAATGGGGCAGCAGATCACAGAACAAACCATGAGTGCCCTCTACCCACGCCAGGAAGCTCGTGAAATCGGCATGTGAGTGTGACATTGCACAACACGAATGCATCTCTACAAATTATTAGTTTCTATAGAATATAAATGAATGTGCTCTCAGAAGTGTCTTCTCTGGGGGTCTGTGAGTAAGAAATGTCAGTTTAGCATCTGTTCTTTTAAGGCTATTTGCTCTGGGAAGGCAGTGTGTTTTGCCATAAATTTAGGTCATTAATTTGTATCTGTTCTTTGTTTATTTAAGAAACAGGACAAAAGGGCAGCTGCGGAAACATTTGGCTGTGCCGAGGGGTAGTGGGCTCCACATGCTGGAATCCTGCACATGACCAGCTTGAGTTTGTATCCACAGCTACAGGACAGAACTTTATGGAAACAGTTTGCCAAGCCATGTGGTGCTCTGCTCGCTTCTCTGTGCATCAATACCCTTTTAATTACCTGATCCGGAGGGGGAAAAAGTTAGAGAAAGTATCTGTGCGAAAGCCTAAGAACCTGAGGAGAATCAGATTTTTCTTTAAAAAAAATCATCGTGATAAAACGCCTGGCAATTATTCTACAGAACATCAATATACATTCTGCAAGAGGCCTGCAAAGGTAACACTATGACCTATATAATTTGATATTTGTACATGGCAGCACAACGATATCCAGTAAATTGATTGTTAACAACATTTAATGCTCTGAAATTGGCCATTAAGTACAGAATCATTTGAAAGGCATTATTGCTATTATGAAACATTGCAGAGGTTTTATTTATTATCATAAACCTAATGGACTCAGTAAATTAGGTGTATTTACAAAGGTCATCTGCTGCTGGTTGATACTGAATTCTAAGTACTTTAATTCCTATGGATCGGAAAAACAGTGTTTTCAAGAATGGCCCAGATTTAAGCTACTTTTTAAACAATATGGAAACATAGTGCCTTGGATTTGAAAATAACAACAGCAATGATAAGAATAATAATGTAACAAGAGCTGTTAGGAGTCTTTAAAAGGCTGTATTTGAAAATTATAAATTTTCTGTTTAAAACTACTTTTTAGAAATAAAAGAAAAACAAAGTAAAAGTTATTGTAGTTGAATTTTAAACAACAACAAAAAGTATCTGTGCCTAAAATTCTATTTCCTGTGGATGAAATGTGAGCCCCTCCCTGCACTTTTTCTAGAAAATCCCTCCCTGTAACAGAACGCAGCCATCTAGGAACTCTATGAGTCGGCTAATGTCAGCCTCGGGGGGCATGTCCCACAAGCCACTTGCTGTGTTTATGCGGTTGTCAAAGGCATAATGGAAATTAGGTACTTCACTGGACAGATTAAATTTTTCTGTCCAATGTATTTTCACACAACTAAGAATTTTAGTTTTTCAAATGTTCTCTTATGAAAAAGTTGTGCCTGGAGATTTGGTTACTCTTCCAAGGCAAAATCACACTCCAAGCCACCCTCTGGGACACTGTGGAATTCCAAGGTGCGCTCAGAAGCCCATTGGCCCTGCAGCTGGTGGCTGGCAGCTGTCTGCAGGCTACCTGGACAGTTGCTTTCAGAGACAAAGATGTAAGAAGGTGCGGTAGCAAGACCTGGCTTTCATTTCCTCTTGCCTTGTCTTTGGAGTCATCAGGAGGTTCAGGCAGATCCTGATGTTTTCCTCTTGGAACAAATGTCCACATGGATCAAAGGAAGACTGTGTCCTTTTCTGTCATTGCATGTGTGTGTGTGTGTGTGTGTGTGTGTGTGTGTGTGCGCACGCACGCACATGCTCAGGTGGTACGGAGAAAAATTTAAGGAGTATCACACTGCATCATTCCTGGGAAAAAGCTGACAAGATGCTTCTCAAAATGGGTGGAAAAAGGATGAAAAGTGATATCAGTTAGATGTGGGATCTCATGAGATTTCTTGGACTTTGGGATTGTATTTAGAGAAGAAAATCCTGGAAAGATGCTTCCTGAATACACACACCCGAATCAATTTGTGCTTCATGTGTACTGTATTCAATTCATCAGTAAACACGCGGATGGCATCCAAGCCAGTATCCATTCAGCACCTGTTAAAGGTGAAGAAGTACCCTCGATACTGTAAAATCTAATAATATCCAAAGAATAAAATATTATTTAAACGCTTATCAGAAACTTTGGTGTACCAAGAATATCTAGACTTATCCTAGATTTATGTAAGCCTAGATTTATTTAAAACTGTCCTTTCAACTCTATTCATGTCTGGATGCTTTGCTTTTTGTTATCTAGATTTCTTTATTATCTCGCACTGTTCCCTACTAGAAGTCCAATCCCCTAGCATAGCCAAGAAGCATCTGTGTTATCTTTTATTGGCCACTCAATGGCTAAAGAAGACACCGTATGCATATGAGGATAAGCGTTTGTATGAGAGAGAGAGAACGGGGTGATCCGAGCTGCTCTCCCCCTACCTCGTCTTGCTCGCATTTTAGTTTTACTCCAACGGCCCTCGACTGCTTGCTCCTCAACTTTTCTTGGTGTCTTTTTCTCCTTAATCCAGCTCACATGTTCTCCATCTGATCGTCCTCCCCAGGGTGGTTGTGGCCTTTGGGACGCAGTCTAGGTGTTAAAGGAATGATTATTCATTGTGATCTCCAAGCATGAAAGCCCTCCTCTCCTTCTAGAGGCTCTGCTCCCTAGAGAACGGTTTGGCAGCATTTTTCTCAAAGTGGAATAAAAAATGCATCACACTTAAAAAAACCCACATGGCATCTCTCAGGAGACTTTGATGCAGGTTCCTCTCCTGTCAAGAGAAGAGGCAATGTTGTAGTAGAAAAACATGGAATTCAAGAGAGCTCCCCTTTAGGCCTAGCTCTGCTGATCAGTAACTGCGGATTTCTCAAAAGCCACCTACCTGTCTTGGGATCTTAGGGTCCCCAGAGTAAAATGTAAGGACAGGACCTTGGTCTGTCCAGCTCTGACACTCCTTGAGTCTAGGAAATGGAACCTGGAGCCTTTGAAAGGAGATTTCTTACTAAAACTCAGACTAAATGACCATGAATGGACAACTCGGGTTTTGCCCTTTCATTATTTTTGCTTGCAAATCACAGGAATTTTGCAGTTTGTGCCAAAACTTCTCCAGGAAGAACATCTAACAACCATTTAAGATACTATTTAGGAAGCTGGGTTTTTTTGAAAGTTTCAAACCAGCATTCTTCCTTTTTTGGTAATGCTTATATAGTAAAAGAAAAACAGTCAATGTTGTAATCTTGTCTACTTGGTATAAAATATAAGAATTATTCTGATAAATCACTCTAAAAAAGAAGAAAAAAAATTCTTTTGGTTCTATAGGTACTGTCAGATCAACTCATAATTCATTCTTTCTATTTATCTATGTACAGACTTATATACACTAAACTATTTTAAAATAAAATTAGGAAATCTCCCTCCCATCAGGTTTCAATAAATATCCCATATTACATGTTTTGTATTTTCATCACTGGAACGTGGTATAAATATCCTTGAAAAACTGAAGAGCATCAAGAACCAAAAAATAAGCAAAACTGCTTGATATTTTGCATAAAGAAAGCGAGAAGAGAGGAAGAAGCGGGGAAGGGAAGGGATAAAGTAGGGAAAGTCAGACAGGCATGGTTGGTTGCCCTTAGCCACATCTGTGTGCCTGTGAGCATGCTTCACAGTCCTGCACGGGGAGTCACTGCGAGAACCACTGAAGTTAGAGAGCGGAGGGACGTAAGCTCTATGGGTAGGTAAGGTACTTTCCCAGCACAATAAGAGTATTGTGCCCTACCTAATTAGTTGATGTAACTTTTAAAAATATCATCTGATCGTCTGTGCTTTAGAGAGTAGAAGTGGTAATTAAAGTCAGTGCTTTCCCCAGCTCGAGCTCAGCACACCTTACTTAGCAGACCACAAGCCGTTCCGAGGTGTGGGTGGATGCCAAGCTTTCCCCAGCAGAAGGGATGCTGCAATTGTGTTCCTGAGACTCTCCCTTCCTGCATCCATTAGACAGCTCATGTTTCTCTCAAATCAGGACCCAACTCAAAGACAGGCTGCTCACAGCAATAATCACCATTTTCCTGGACAGCGTTTCATCACCTCCACACTCCTGCCTTATCAACCTGTGTGCCTACAGTTTAGACTACATGCAGTAAGCCTCTTCTCTTAAAGCCATCAATTTCCTTTTTTTACCACCTGGATTTGTGACATTCTTTCATCTTACTCATCTGTGGATTAGTTAAAGAACATGCTAACATTCCTCAGTAAAGAAAACATTTACTGATCATTGGACTTAACCTAGAAAGCCTCAAGTTCCATATGCAAGTAAACTTCGTTATGGATGGGCCAACTCTTGGATCATTTTAACCTCCGTCTAAATTACCAGGGCACCATTGGTGCTGATAATGTTATTAGGAAGTAATTCAGGTACCAGAAGAAATCCGTCTTGATGTGAAACAATATTAAATCTCACCCTAGACGTCAGCTGGGTCTGAAAGACGAGCAAAGGATATCAAATATCTAGCCCATCCATGGTAACTCCCCAAACTTATAACAGCCCAATGTATAAATCAATGGATTTGATAACCAAATAGATATTAACCAATGAACTGATACTAACATTTATTGTGTACCAGGCTGTGATCTATTTTCTGTGCATTATCTCACTGAATTTTCTCCACAAACTTCGATTAGAACGTGTTATTAGTTCCACTTAAGTAAGAAACTTGCTTCCAATCATATTGCTGATAAAGTCATAATCAGAGAAGGGACTGGGAACTGACATCTAGATGGTACTTTTCTCACTGTGCTGAACAAAACAACACTGGGTTCAGACTCTTAAAGCAGTCAGTCACAGAATGTGGACTTTGATCCATAACAGAAACATTTGCACAGCTTACAGTGAGAGAAGATTAAACGGTGTCTGGAGGGAGGGCCGTGGGACTATTTTATTCTATTCCTCATGGGCACAAAAGTCTCCTGCAGAGGATAGTGACATTCTATGGATGACCTGTTCTGAGAAGGGGCCGTAGTAAGGATATAGGTTAAATATAAAAGACTTTCCCAAAGAGTTTTGTGAGACACAGAAATGTGTCCTCAAGGAAAAAAATCGCAAAAAACTGTTTCATTGCAGCCTTTTAAAACAGAGGGCAGCTTTTCCTTTGAATAGACGTGGGGAAGACCCACCGGAAAGACCTGGACTCTCACCCTCCAGAATTCAGTCATTTTCATAGATTCCTAAGTTGTCTGCCGGTGTCATGCTTTCTTAGCAATGAATATTGGAGATCATTACCCATATATACACAGAGTTCAGAAAGAGAAGCCAGACAGTCAGTACTGATGAAATTCTATTATTCTTAACCCAAAGATTGCAGTTTACATGAGTAATGAGTCACCACCACCAAGGGAAGGCTATGAATTAAGTAAGAAGTTTCATCTGGATTTAATATTTGTTAATTGAGTACAATTAGAACAATCTTTTTCCTCTGTGGAGGCACAAGGCTACCCTGTAAATCCACTGAAAGGAGAAAAAGATTCCCCTTTTCATTTCATCTAGAGGGGAGGTACATTATTTAATCATTCATGGCTCTTAAATTTGTAACCTGTTTCTATTCTGAATACTAAAGAAGCAAAATAGCTTTTTGAAAAGAGGATTTAAAATTGTTGGGTCTTAAAGTAGTTAACCGTTAATCAAAGGAAAAAAATCCCTATGCATGTAGCAGTTGAATTGGAATCTACTTTAATTAATGATTCATCACAGACCGGGGTTCTTTAGGGAAAAGATGGGGCATTGGGGAGATCCTATCAGTGCTAAATCAGGGCCCGTGCAAAGGTCTGTAGGAAGTGAAAACTTTGATAAATACCAGAACTCTGATTTATTGAACTTTTTGGCGGGGTGATTTCCTAAGAAACTGATGCTTGCTGTCATAAGATGCATCATTATTTTCACACTAGTAAATGCGGGAAGGCCTAGAAATTGTTTGTGGATGAGTAGATTTAGTGTTAAAGACTGATTTACTGGAAAAGGTGATCAGTGTCATTTTTCCCCTTTATTTTTAATCACAGGAAATATTATTCCCTTGAACCATGACATGGCATGTCGTAGTCTTTTTTTTAAAAGAATCAACAATATCAATAATGTCCTAAGACCCAAAACTACTTCAACATGTTATTTTAAGATCAATACACATAAACCATAGATTTGAGTGAAATGCATTTTTAATCCAGGTCATAAATTCAGTAGCATGGCAAACATGTACCTCAGTGGAGTGCTTGTTGAGCATTTCTGGGCTTAATCCACAGCAACACAAAACAATCACCCCCCAAAATAATTCAGTGATGGTTTGAGCGTTGACTTTTGTTATTCAACCCTTTCTTAAATTCCTGGATTGTCTTTGGAGATTCTGATTTGGGGTATACCTTTTCCTTTGTTTCCTTTATTGATTTAATCTTATAATTTGAGGTTTGAAAGTGATTATCCAGCTTTTTATACAGCAGTACACTTTTTTTTCTATTTAACACATCGCAGAGAACTGAGTGTCAGGTTTCTATCTCATATGTTCCACAATTCTGTGTTCTGATGTGATGCCGGCAGAGCTGGTATAATTTGAGACAAATAGTGATCTTTCCAAGTTTCATAAAATAAAGGCTTATAATTTATAGGACTTAGAAATGCAAATATTGAAACACTTCAGGCTGGCACATGGTTACATTTTTTAAATATTTGAAGGCATGGAGAATTAAGCTGACCCAATCTCCCTCAAAATTACAGCTAACATTCCAGACTATACATGAGTAAATGAAATAAATAATTGTGCTCCGAAGGAGGCTGGAGAAAGGAATACCCCTTGCCCTGTCATATTGTCTGTTTCTACTTTAGAAAGATGAACACAAGGCTCACAGGGCTGAACACATTGTTTCATATGTCCATTCAATATTGAAAAATAAAGCAACATTTAGGTGGTTTTAAGCATCGCTCTGTCAGTTGTTAAAAGTCTCCACTGTTCATGCCAATTGTGTTTTCCCAAATGTCTTAAAAATCTGTTTAAGTAAAAATGTCAAACACTCCTAGGATTTCTAAAGTTGTGAGGGGCGTTTGAGGTGATCCACGTTGTCGGAGACAACATGATCTATCTCCCTCAGTACCTATCGCAGAGTTTTGCCCAATAATTATGTATTTAACAATGGAATAAATGAGTGGATCTGCTCAAATTATCTCAACGCAGACATCTCTTCTCTTTCTTGAATATCTCACTAGGCAACCTTAGTCTACTGTACTTTACCCCCAAGTGTCACGAAATTCCTCTCCAATGTCAGGCCAAAAAGTGTCTGGCTGTAATTTGCACCCATTAATCCCATTCTCTTACGGCAGGCCAACCCTTCTGTTACCCTGCTTCCCTTCAGACATGTGCACAATAACATTTCCCATCCCCTTCTACCATTGCTTGTAAGGGAGGCTGTGTAACAAAGAGAAAACAGCTAAATGGATGCTCAGGAGACCTGCATTCGGTTCCCACCTCTGCTTTTTGTGAGCAGTATCACCTTTGCTGGGCCATGTAATCACTCTGTTCGTTTTCACATCCATATACAGAATGACATAACAGTGCTTAACTACTTAGCTCTAGCGCTGTTCTGGGAAATCAAACCCTCTAAAAACTGTCAGATGTTATGGAAACGTAAGACACGATTATGACAACAAGACATAGTTTCTAGTTAATTCACCAAGCTAGTACCCTTCCTCCGGCTGTGCCTACAGTTTGTTATTGTGCCTCTTAAAATGTAGCGGCTGTCCCTAAGTTTACTGATCATCCTTTATTGGCCTTGGGCAAAGTACAACAAGAATGAAAAAAGGAGAAAGGCAGTCGTAAACTCACATTATTTTTTAATTTACCGTGGTGCTGGGGCTGGAACCCAGGGGCTCACATATTCTAGGCAAGCACTTTACTACTAAGCTATGTCCCCAGCCATGAATTTATATCATTTCAATCTCAGCACATGTCAGGACCCCCGTTCTTTATTTTAATCCTGAGAATAACCGTTTTAGGCATGTGTCATGCAGGTAAGTAAAGGAAACTTTAGAGATTGTAAACAATATGCTTACGTCATTGATACCCGCTTTAGAGTTTCCCACAGTTCCCATTATTCCCATGACTGGGATTCTCCAGTCCTGCGACTGGAGGATTAGATGATGACACATTTTCCCCTGACTGGAGTATATGCTAAGTCCTATTAAATTTGTGGTAGCTCAAGGTCTTAGGTTTCCATCTTTATTTTCTTTCACATATAATTCTATTCAACCATGACTGGTGTGAACAGATTTGGGGATCTTAAGTTAAAGACCTGTGCTAAGCTAAGACCTGCGTGACGTGATCTCACATTATTCACATTCTATTTCTGTTGAATAATTCATTAATGATTTTTATGTGGAACAAAGGGTAGGGTTACCAATCTTCAGTCTTTCACACCTTTTTCTTTTGTGTCTTCTCTCACCTCTTACTCTCATTTCTCTCTTCTGTTTTCCTTTATCCCTCCTTTCCTTCTGTCTTTCCTAAATGAGTTAACAAATATACATCACTCTCATATATGAAAAATGTTCAATGCTCAATTATTATGAATTTAACAAATACCAATTAAAAGACTTTTCTATGTACCAAGGACTGTCTCAGGCGCTGGGCAAATATGCAGTGTGATTGAAAACACAGTGAACATTTCAAAAAATTTTAAAAAACATATTAAAGCAAAAGACATATCGTCATTAATGCCCCTCAAGAAACTTCCCCTCACTCTGAACATACTTGGTCCCACTTTCTGAAGCAGTTCCAGAAGTCCTCTTTCATGAATGTCTCTAGTTGTGCCGTCATGGCTGCCTTGCTGTCCTGCATCCATTCAGAGTTTACCTTTCATGGTCAGTTCGGCTTTGGGGAAGAGCTACAAGTTGCAGGGTGCCAGAATGGAACATGAGGTATCTGAGGACACACCACAATGTTTTTACAAGTCTGCCTCCCTGTTGGACGGCACTAGGCAGCAGCATTCATTATATTTGTTATCATGCCTCATAAAGACTCTCAAGAGAGAGGACTTTCAGAATTCTTTCAGAAAGTGGCAAGAATGGTAGGGTAAGTGTGTTCAAAGCAAGCGGGAGTTTTTGAGGAGGATTAATGGCAATGTGTCTTTAACTGCAGTAACTTTTTAAAATAAAATTTAATTTGATCACACATTGTACAGTCTTTTCATCTGTATAAAACAAATCCAATTCTTTCTTTGTTTATTCCGACTATAAGCATGACCCAACAAGCCATTTGTGTCATCTTCCACATTTTGTACAAGCTCACCCTGGCTATCAGCCTCCTGTGGTAGGCTAAATAAAGGCCCACAAGACTATGAGGCTATAATCCCCCGAGCTTGTACATACTGCTTTATATGGACAAGAGGACTCTGGAAATGACATGATGTTAAGAACCTGGAGATGAAAGGTTATCTTGGTGGGCCCTTAGTATAACCACAAAAGTCCTTAAAAGAGGGAGGAGCTCCAACACGGAAGAGGTGGAGGCAGTGTGGCTCCCAAGGGGGACTGGAGCGAAGCAGCCACAAGACAACGGATGGTGGGGGCCACCGGAGCTGTGAGAGTCAAGGGATGGATTCTCTAGAGCCTGGGGAGGTCTGCACAGCTTCCATCACTTTTATTTCAGCCCAGAGATACTGGTTTTGGATTTCTGGCATCCACAACTGTAAGCAAATACATTTTTGTTATTTAACGCCACGAAGTTGGTGGGTATTTGTTACAGCAGCCACAGGGAACCGATACACTCCTTTGCATTTCTCTCAGGTGTTTCTGAAACTCTTTTGTAATCGCCTTGGGTTGTGTGCTTTTCCTTGCTTTTTTCCTGATACGTATTATTTATGTTTCTATAAAACACATTCCATATGTTTTCTTGTAACATCCAAGCTCGCCAAACTGCTACTCGTGCTTCACTCTGGTTTCTTTAAATGCTGTCATTTAGAGGTCAGAAAATATAACATATTGTTTGGACAGATTGATAATGAATGACATTCAAATGTCTTTCTCCCAGATGTTTCAAATGTTGACGGCCCAAGAGTGTTTACCTGTTGCTTTTTAAAAATAAGAGATCTTTTGTTCAATAAAGTAAAATGCTTGTACTATAAGTTCAATAGATGCTAACAGATCCAGTGAGCTGTTAATATGGGAAGGGAGAGAGGTCAAGCAGAGAACTGAGGGACCCTTCTTTTCACTCAGCCTCTGTTCCCCAGCATCCTGTATGGCCTCTAAGGGAACTCAACTAAATCTGCTGCTTTTTATGCAGGATGGATAATGCAATGCCTCTTCTGTATAGCCCTGTCAGAACTGGGTAGATGGGTGCATCACAAAGTAACAACAAAGACGCTATGATTATTATTTCTATCCCTTTTCCTGTTGAAAGGTGTGTCAGTCTGATTTCTGTCACTATGACAAAATACCTGACATAATCAACTTAATGGGAGGAAAGGTTTATTTTGGCTTATGGCTTCAGTTCATAGTTGCTTGGCACCCTTACCTGTAGGATGGTGGTGGCACAGTAAATCATAGTGGGAACATCTGTTCACATCATTGTGGCCGTGAGGCAAGGGAGAGAGAGAGAGGAAGCAGCTCAGGTCTCAATATCCCCCTCAAAGACAAAACTCCAGTGACCTAACTTCCTTCTCCTAGGCCCCACCCTTTAAAGTTTCCACCACTGCCAAAGTGTGCCATGGACTAGGGATCAAGGTTTTAGCTCATGGACCTTTGGGGACATTCAAGATCCCAAAGTACAGCAAAAATATATTTCTTATTGGTTTGTCTAATGTTTAAAATGATCAAATTTTAGAGAGCGTATTGCACTTTAGAAGAGCCTGGAGCAGCCCATGTATAATTTATGTGTTTGCTTTGCATAGAAAGTATTATACATAGGAACTGTTTGGAAAGTTACACAGTCAGAGGAATAATTTAGTAGCATCAGATTTTCTCAACTTCTGTTCTTGTCCTGATAGCTCTGTTATCCACGTTTGGGTTTGAAGAAGGGGATTTTGGCGGCAAATGAACAGGAAATAGCTGGAAGGGACGTGAGTGAGCAGTAAGGGAATGAGGGAAGGATGCAAAGAGAAGAAAGGAGGCAGGTTTGACCTAGATTCCCAGCTGCCCGTTCTCTGAATATCAGAACTCAGTCACAGGCTGTGGGGGAGGGGCAGAAGATTGAGGTCCCAGGGTCCAAACACCCAATCCTACTCATTTTCACCAAACCGTGTCAATAGGTCCCTAAAGACTCCGCTCCTAAAGCCACGCCTTCTGATTCACAAGCGCTCATCTTCCAATGTGGTAACTCTTCTTCCTCTAGTGAGATGAAACTCATTTATTCTGCCACATGCTTCCAAAATACTTAACCCTGTTATCTGATAGCCATGTGTTTTCGCACTGAGGGAGGAGGAGCTGTCCCGGCTCTCTCACTGTGAAAGAGAGGGATGGTGTGAACCAAGAGGGCCCACGGCAGTAGGGGGTGGCAGCTGTAAGTAACTAGTGGGCAGTGACCAGCCAACCCAGGGTACTAGGACTCCTCTCTGAGGTACCATAGCCCAGTAATGATTTGCAGATAAATTTCAAAACAAAAATAAGGGTGGGATAATATTGAGATTTTTCGTTTGTCTGTTTCTCTTGCATTCTCTAATGTCAACATTCTGTTATTGCATCTTGATATCTTCGCTTAGCCTTCAATCACTGTTCAACTTTTGTATTCCGGATGCTCATGGATCTTTATTAAGCATCCACTGAGTAGTGGGCGTGGGGCGGGGGGCAGAATGTTTAACGCTGTGAAGAGCTCGGCACAGGAGCCCCGGTTTTAGAGGGAGACCAAATGCCACAAGCCTGTGGGTGATGAGGACTGTCCCACGATGTATCCACAGAGCACCCGACAGCAGGCAAGCATTAGATCCCAGCTAAAAACAGAATCCCAGGGGGCTTTCAGCACTCAGAGCACTCGTCAGAACCTACCAGGAGGGGCAGAAGGAGAGGAGAGGAAACTGCAAAGAGCAGCCAGGATGAAGGTGAGGCAAGGAAGGCATTTGCCTCTGGCCAAAACTTCAGGGTGGACGGAAAACTTCAGGAGTCAAAATACAGAATATTTGAATGCAATATTTTTAAAAAATCACAACTAATACAAAATGTTAATGATGAGTTAAATGTCACAATGATATAGAAAAACAGCATTGTTATTTCTGATTTCTCCTTTGTACTCTGACTCCACACAGAGCCAGCAAATGGGAGGAAGAGGACATGGAGTCGGTGTCAGGGACAGCTGGAAAGGCACTGGTCAATTTCACATCCGTCTGTGGGGTAGATCAGACTGGCTGGGGCAGAAGATCGGGGTGAAGAGAATAGCTAAAGGTGAGAGGTGAAATAGGGAGAAGAGATGGAAAGGGCGTTGAGGGTGGACTGAAGAGTCACAGGGAGAGCTAATAGTCAAGATCCGTAGTTTTGCATGACCAAAAATGATGGTGAGTGTTCCATAGGCACAGTGGTGGTAACAGCATGAAGGGTGGTCAAGGGAGGACTTCCTTCAGGGATGCTGCTAAGACTCGATCTAGGGTAATGGAAGTGTCTGCTAAGGAGTAGCCATGGCCCTGGGATTGCACTTTAGAAGAACTGGCAGAACCCAGTCTTTTAAGTATGAGGATAAAGGAGAAAGAAAGAGGAAGAGGAGAAAGAGGAGGAGGAGAAAGGGAGAGGAGAGGGAGAGGGAGGAAGGAGGATATATCTGGCAGCCTTCCAGGTGGGTATCAGTCTGAACTGCCCATGAGGAGATCTTTGGTAGCCACTTGGTAGGGGTCCAAATAGCACTAAAGGACAAAGGGCTAATATGGGAGCTCCTCTTCCCTGTGTATGGGGGATTTGACTCCAGTGGAAAATGCAGACTCCAGAGTAGAGGTTCACAACTAATAAATGCGATGTCAAGGATTTGGTTTTCCCACTTGCCGTGTCCCAGTGGCGGATTGCTGTGTGCATCTTGGCCAAAGAAGACTTTGTTATATAGAATTGTTTGGTGTATTCCATTGAACAATTGAAGTTTTTACTCCTCTCTCTTCTTTTTCCCCCTACCCCATTAAACATCAGTAGTCATTTCCAAACATTTCGATGAGTAGAAAAGGCCCCAAATAGATTTAAACTCTGCCCCAGGTGTAGCCCCTAATCTTCCAACCTCTGCCTGTTGAGAATTATGGGGAGGAAGAACATTTAGACTCAGGGAAAGAGCTGTCCAAGAGATAACAGTGTGGCAGAAAATCCCACAGCATGAAGGTTCCCAAAGGGAGGGTAATCAGTGCTGTCAAATGCAACGGAAAGACCAATGAATAAGGACACCTTGGAAAAACAGAAGCCAAGTGGAAGGGTGTTTCTTATTGCACCTTTACTTATTTCAAAACAATTAAGTGTTGTCCTACATAACCAGTGATCAGAGAGCTGTGCTTTTTTTTTCAAGCAGGGCCCGATTTTTACCCTTCATTATTGCACTCATTTCACACAATTCCACAGTTTGAGAATCTGTCCCTATTATGGATGCCATCTACTTACTGTATGTATTATTTATATAAATGTATATAGATGTAATAGGAAGTGACTTATAGGAAGAGGATGGCTTTATTTTTTAAAAGGTGATCTCATTGTTGTTCCACATCCATTGATGCCATCTGTGATGCTATCTGCAGGATGACAATATGCAAATTTTTTCTTTTACTTCTTTTTAAATGTAAAGATTATTGTTGTGGGTGTGTGTGGAAATAAAAGGGCAGCATCATCTTTGCAAAGTGAATTTGCCCAACTGTAAATGGTAATTTTTATAATTAGCTGTAGCTACCAAGCTGCTGCCAGACCCTTCCCTATCAGGCAAGCAACTTGAAGGGTGTTTGACCTCTTGCCCCACACTTCCCTGCAGTTACATTCAGCATACCCTTGAACTTGCATAAAAGTCTTCTTATGGCTCCATCTTTGAGACTATTTTCTCTTGGAAGTAGAATAGGGAAGGTGATTTATATGTATTATTTTTCACTCTGTTTAGTCTAGTCTTGCAGTTGGGCACTTAATTTGGCATATGGTCCTTGGAATGATCACCGCTGCCCATTTCCACTGAGTTCTGTTGATTGTACTGAATTAAATCAGATACAATTTTGTGAACGTCCACTGAGTATTCCATCAACATTTTCTCTAAATTGTTGGTTTTGGAGTCCTGTGTTGTTCCTTTAGCTCTAGCCACCATGTTTTCTCCAGATTGTAAAATAAACTATGGAATGACATTTCTACACATCAATACTACCCACCCTGAAAGTTCCTTACTTCATCTTTATGAATCTCATATTGTCAACAGAGGTCTTTTTTCCTTCTCATAATGTTCAAAATGATCTGCCCTTTATGAATGCCTTGAGACTCTCACACAAAGCTAACCGGGAGGGAGCAGATGCCTCATTCAATTCCAAATAGAAGGAAATCTGTTGTCTCAAATAATCCCTAAATTCAGACACTTTTAGACAGCTATTATCAAGAGACCACATTCTAAGAGCAGATGTGTTATTAAGGCTGAGAAATGTTATGAGGACTTCGTGATCTGACAAATGATTTCAATCTATCCAACATTCCAACATTTCATCTTTTAATAATTAGAGATTGAAATATCCGTTTTGAGGAGACAAGTTGAATAAGGTAATTGGGAACCAGAGTTGTAACTGATACTTCATTTCCATGCAAAACTCTCCCTAAATAATACATACAAGTCTATTATACATAGTCTATTTGTTTGATGAAAGTAATCATGATATATTTTAATCTCTGCATTCAATCCTATAGCTCCTTCCCCCAGATATAAAATACAGCTTCTGTATTTCAGCACAGAATGAAAAACAAATACATCCAGCCTTTGCTTGTCACACCTAAATGCGCTGAATTCTTTCTTCATATCATTAGTTTTATCTTTATGGGATTACTCGATTTAGAGCCTTTTCAGGCAGGCAATTCCTGGAAAATTCTTTTTTTTCCCCTTGAGTTTATTGGTATTTTTTAAGTATACAGTACAGTTACATTCATCATTGGGATCTTGTACCTTTACATGACAGATCTTGATTCTCATTTTTTCCCCCATACCTCTGCCCTTCCTTCACCCACTCCACTCTCCCCTATTTACAAAGACTTTGTTTCCATTTTTTCCATTTCTTATATTTTTTCTTTTCCCTTATTTCCTTTCCCCTAACCTTCCCACTTCCCTTACACTTTTAGCCCTTTTCTTCCTATTTCACACTGTCAGTTATACAATTTGGATCTCATTTACACTTTTAGTTTTTCACAACAGAGAAACTATTCAGTATTTATTTACACATGTGTGTCTTATTTATTTCACTTAAGAGTATGGCCCCAATATGCATCCATTTTCCTATGAATGACTCTAGTTTATCCCTAACCTTCCCACTTCCCTTACACTTTTAGCCCTTTTCTTCCTATTTCACATTGTCAGTTATACAATTTGGATCTTATTTACACTTTCAGTTTTTCACACCAGAGAAACTATTCAGTATTTGCACATGTGTGCCTTATTTATTTCACTTAAGAGTATGGCCCCAATATGCATCCATTTTCCTATGAATGACTCTAGCTTCTCATTCTCTATGGCTGAGTAGTATTCCATTTTATAGGAAAACCGCATCTTTATAATTTCTGGAAAATTCTTCTGAGGTCTAATGCTATCCTTTCTTGTCCCAGTGTGGTTAACTACTACAAGCTAAGCTTCTTTTTTTTTCTTAAGATGCAATCGAATTCTTACATTCTTGGATAATATATTCTTCTCCTGAGTTCAAGTGAATGCTTTCATCAGCCCTATTCAGAATTACAAAGTGTCCCATCCAATAACAAAATGTGCATTCCTTGGTACCTGCAAACTACTTATTACCTGAGGTTGTACTTTGATCTCCTTAAAGCACCCGTGGTGCTGTGAATTTTTACATAATCCTATCATTGTCAAATATAGTAAAACTGGGGTCCAGGTGAACACTGATTATTGTAAATAACACAAAAAGTGACCAAGGCACCCAAATTCTCTTCAGTAGAGTTATTCCCAGCTGTATGTGTATCAGAAAATTTAGATTCCTTTCGACATTACACAAAGTAGACAGAAAAACGTCCTTGACCACTTTTCTTTAATTATTTGGAATTGACCTCCTGGGTCAACATTTGTGGACCCTTCCTTGTTCTGAACTGTAGGGGCAGAAGTTTCTATTAGTGTCTTATGACAAGTAACATTTTTACCTTTGACCTTAATAATCGCCATTTGACAGCTAGATTTTGCACTCAACATTTGTGGACCCTTCCTTGGTCTGAACTGTAGGGGCAGAAGTTTCTTAGTCTCTTATGACAAGTAACATTTTTACCTTTGACCTTAATAATCGCCATTTGACAGCTAGATTTTGCAGGCAAATGACATTTACGTTATAATTTTTAAAAGATGAAACTGCCAAAATCCTAAACATGGAAGTGTGGCACAGCAGAAAGACTTGAGCCCCATGGTTGGGTCAAGAAGCAGCTCTACTCTTTATTAGCACTGCTGCGGTCTCCATCGAAGAGCACATGGCTGGCAGGAGCCCCAGGCCTACACTTTTGAAAGCTAGTGGTGTTGCTCAGTGGTGAAGCGCTTGTCTAGCGTGTGTGAGACCCTGGGTTCTACCTCCAACACCAAAAACCAAAGCTGTGTTTCCTGTAGCCAAAGTACTTCCAACT
The DNA here is from genome assembly GCF_012274545.1 of Fukomys damarensis. Taxonomy (NCBI): domain Eukaryota; kingdom Metazoa; phylum Chordata; class Mammalia; order Rodentia; family Bathyergidae; genus Fukomys; species Fukomys damarensis. The sequence goes on from NW_022900923.1 coordinate 10,643,065, forward strand.
TTACCCTTAACCAATTCAAACTTTATAGATATCATCATCAAAATGCATTCACATGTTCATTCATTGAGCTCCTACCACGTGTATCATAAATGCATTTAGAAAGCAGATATTCAGAGAGAAACTTATTATAAGATCACAAAAATGTTGTAATCATGATTTAATTGAAACAGAAAGTTTTAAGAACTTAGGGCTGTGTAAATGAAATAGACCCTTGTACCTCAGATTCGTCATCTCTATACAGTGGCCACAACTAAGAAAATTTTCTTACATGCAATCACTTGTTGGACACTTTTGGAAACACAGAGATAAACCCAATGGATTCTTACCTTGTATCATTCCTAGGAGTTAGAAGATCAGATGTACACATAATTATACACAAGGAAGATGAAAGAGATGAGATCAGTATGTGAGAGACAGGTCACAAGCAAAGTCTAAGGAAGCAGATGATTATTTATATTTGGGGCTGTCAAGAAGACAAAATCATTTGATTTGAATCTCACAGTGGGTCGAACTGAGGTGTGCAGAAGTAGGCAAATCCTTACCCTAAGCCCAGGGAGCAAGAGGGAAAGCACCTAGAGGGGATGAAGAAATTGTGTGAAACTCCAAGCACACTGGAAGTCTTTGCTTGCTTGTTTATTACTGTTTTGTTGTTGTTCGCTTGCTAGCTTGGTTTTGTGAGGTATACTGTTGATCTCATTTCTAGACTGCAAGGAATTCATCCAAGGAGAGATTTCAAAGGTGTGTTGGGTGAGAGGTAGGAAAATAATGGTACTGTACAGGGTCCTGGCTCAGACAAGGGGCACAGAATAAGGGAAGGTTTGGATATCATAAAGGAAGGGCTCAAGGACCAGCTGAGAACAAGCGTATGTGACATTCAGGCAGAGCTCAGGGCAGCTGGGGCTGTCCTCACCTAATGGCATCTGTGCTCTCTGGGACAGGTTGACATCTTCCTGGAAGCCTGGGGGTGGAGACTGAGAAAAGGGATGAAGGTTTGGAATCTGATAAGATGGATAGGGAGAAGGGCCAACCACGGTTATATTGAGGAATCACAGAGCAGCTCCGGGGGCCCAAGTGAAATTGGGAATTACGCACTTACATGGAGTCAGATAGGACGGTAATTTCATCCAAAAATTAAGTGGGCAAAGATCCAGGAGATAGAGACACCAGAGATAAAGCAGAGAGCAGAAGCTTGATAAAGGACAGAAGGAGATGAAATCACTGATAAAATACAGGGTGTAGAACGGGTGGGATTCAATGCTGGGTTTGAGCAAGGTTTGAGAGAAATGAATAAATATGATTTCTTTTAAGTAAGAGTGGTACAGGATTTTCAGAAAAGTTTGTCTCTGTGGGTTAATATATTGAAATTTAATTATGACTGGTTCAATAAAAAAATGTCAAATTTTTCTAGGATTTTTAAATGAACATAATAGAAAGGTTTATGCAAACAAACCTTAGTAAGTGCATCTTTAAAGCAGTTGAAAGGTGGAAACTAGTCTAACTCAAGAAAGGTAAGTAGATTTAAATTAGTCAACCAACTCTGGTGGTTGCTTGGGCTGCTGGGATACAGATTCTAGGGTTCAATGTGAACCAGTGCTGTGATCCATTTGAGGTGACTGGGAAGGTGACAGGAGAGGGGTAGGGTATGTGTGCCTCATACCCAGCATTCACAGGAAGTAGAAAGAACATGAGAGTTTTGCATTTTCTCAGATATGCCACAAAGTAGCACAAAATCTAACACAAATCTTTGATCTATTACTACACGTTCAGTGCCCCTAATTTGAAAATCCCAAAACCAAAATGCACCAAGATCTGAAATGTTTAGAGCACCAAGGTGATGCTGCAGCTGGAAAATTCCTCACTGTGAAACTTTATTTCATCTACAAAATTGAAATATTGTACAAAATCGCCTTCAGGAGATGTGTAGAAGGTGCAAAAGAAACATAAATGAATTTTATGGGCTTAGCTAGTTTCCATCCTCAGCATACTTCATTATACATATAATGTTATGCAGATTTTCTGAAGGCAAACAACTCAAGTAGCAAAGGCAGAAGGCCAACCTAGCTCTGACATCAAGCTTACATTCTTTTCATCACTAGGGAAGAAGAGGCATGTGAACAACTTATTTAAGGTAAAAACGAATGTTAAAATGCTATCAACTTTGCATTCAATACACGAAAGAAATTATGATCACTGTAATGCTGGGATTGTACAACTTAATTCATTGCTAATAATTTTTTATCAGCAGGAGAGAGGTTTAAAAATGCTTTCCATTACTATAATAGTTGCCTGGGATAAATTAACTTATAGAGAAGGTTTATTTTGGCTCCCAGTTTGGGAGACCCTGGCCCATCACCGGCAGACCTGTTTACTTCTGGGAGACATCTGGTTGGAGAGATCCAATGGCAGTCCAGTGACCTAACGACCCCACGAGGCTCTTCTTCCTAAAAGTTCCAACACTTCCCAGTACACCAAACTGAAGCCAAAGCCCTCAACTCATGGGCCTTTGCAGGACAGTGAAGGTCAGAGCTATAGCATGGCTCTATCTAAGTAGAGAGGACAACATGGTACCAGTGGGTACTGGCAAGCGTACGTGTGAGCTAGGGTGCTGTGCCTCTGTCAACAGAGCTCATATGGCACTGCTTTGATCCTCTCTCTTATGCTCTTCGAGCATAGACATTGGTTCAGACTCTGTCTTGACCTCTTGGTTAAAATGAGACACCAGCCCAGGAAATCTAGGACTACAGAGCCAGCTGAACACCAATGAAATAAGGACAAGAGTAATGAGCACTGCTGACCCCTCTGAAAAATCCCAAAGTAATACCAGCTTGGAACCTGCAGAGGGTATTTCTGGGGTCCAAATATAAATAATTTTTCTAACTCAAAAAACAAAGCTGACATATTAAGTGTTTCATTGAAGGCCCCAATTATGTCTAGAGTTTTGCACTGGGTTTATTTTAAAATGTATCTTGAAAAGCTGGTGGTCCAAATTTTCCCGTAGACTTACACATGATGAGAATCTGTCTCTTTATATTTAGCTGCAGGCCACCTAACAAGTTCTTAGGCGAAACACATTATTTTGCTAGCACAAGAAGAATAAATACTGTATTTGGAAAGTTCCAGTGTTCTTCTTTAAAATATCGCTGTTTCCATAGCAATAACATAATGTACTGAAGAGTAGAATGGGGTTTCTTTAGAAACCACGTGTATGGGTGCATGTTCCTATGAAGGCCTTTGAAGCATCTCACCTGCTTGTGGCCCAAAAATGGAACAACAGTAGTAATTGAATCAATCATCATCTTATGAAATGAAACTTGGCCAGTATTTGATTGCCTAGTTGGACACTGCCAGCCTCCTGCTTTTGGTCATTTATATGTGGCTTTCCTGGGCTCTGAACTCTTAGAGGGAGAAGAATAAATCTATTTATTTGTTCATTAAGTCAGCAAGTATTTATTAAGCACCTATTATATGCTAGGTACATTTCTAGGCATTGGGTACTCGGCAGTATTATGGAACTTGCATTCTGATAGGGAAAACAAAAATCTCTTTAAAAACAAGAAATGTCACGTTACGTACAAATATGTACATATTTGCTGCTTGATTACGCCAGCACTGTTTTAAGTACCTTGCAAGGATAGAATGTGAAAGAATGCCTAGGAAGGGAGGGATTAAAGGATGGGGAGAGAGGGCTGGGAACAACTGTTCCTGATGCAGTGGCTCCCTCTCTAGTTGCTCTGCCAGCAGTTCTGATAGAGTAGATCTAAGGCGAATCTCGGGACACTAAAGGTTGCAAAGGAGGCTCTTAGAGGGGTTGGACAATTAAAGTGCTACACTTAAGTGCAGAGTCTGGAGAATGAGGTCAGAGTGGGAGAATGCTCTTCAGAAAAGCAAGCCGCATCTCGGGATTTTACCGTGAGCTCTAAAATGCGCAGTAGGTTGGAAGATTCTCTCTGAGCGCCGCCTCCTCGTTTTGCCGTGGACTTGGGTGCCTCTGTCTTCCTCTCATTCTCCAAATGCGCTTCCTGTGCTGCGTTTGCCCTGGTGAGCTCCACCCAACGCCTCCCTGTGAATGTCACAGCAAAGGTCACCTCTCTGGTTAACTAATGGCCACCTGGCATCTGGCAAGGGGAAGCAGGTCGCAAATGTCTCCACACCGGGTCTGTCACTATTCAGAGAGAGAGCAGTAAAAGGATCAGAGGGTCCCCACCCCCTCCCCGAGGCCACACATCTTTGTCTCTTACACAGTTGTGCTTTCAGGAGCAAAACCTTGATCCCTTGGATGTTTTGAGAACCCGATGTCTGTCTGCCCACGTGCTGCAGGGTCCTTTTGTGCAGCCTCAAAGATGCCCTGGACATAAGCAAGTAGCAAACTCTGGGCTCTCTCAGCCTTGGGACAGTCTGGCTCACGGTCCCCGTCGTGCCAAAGAGCCTTTGGTCTCGGAAGCCTCTCAGGCTGCCCTGGGAGCAGATCACTCTTCATGGGCCAGACGCGGGGTCACAGAGAAATGTTCTGTGAGCAGCCACCCTGTCCTCAGCCTCTGACAAGGGGACAAGCCACACTGGATGCCTTCCTGAACTGTGCTAATAAATCAGTGAGCAGTAAGGTCGAAGACATGCAAACACACATACTCAAGTAAAGCATTTCGAAGTCAGGCTTTTGCCTCCATCAAGGGCCAGAAGTCCCAGATGGGGGAAATTCTAACTCTATCAAGGAAGTGAATTTTGGGTTGCCAACCACCCCATCCTTGTAACCACTGTGATTCTACCCAGATGTTCTTTCTTAAATGCAGAGGCATCATTTTCTTGCCAAGAAACAGAATGATTGATCGAGCCTTCTTTAAATCATTTCATCTTATCCATTCCCATGTGAAGAAGCAGAAATTGCATTAATATTAATATTCTTATTGTCTCCTTGGAGAGAGAAATGGCCCTTAACCCCTCCCAATTACTGCCAACACCACAGGGATATGAAGTTAGCAGAAGAAGTTACCAGTGTAGGGGCTGCAGTTGTTTTATTAGCAACAGCTGGTGGCAGTCCCCCCCTTAGTGCTATGCCTGTCATATCCAGCTTTTTGCGACTGGATGGCAAAGGGTGAGACAGGAAGACAGCATATTGCAGCTCTTGCAGGCAGAAAAGGGGGTTTATGCTAAAGAAGACGCAGGCGACATTCAGAAGCTGATTAAGTAACTTCACAAAAGATGGTTTGCTCTCTATTTTGTGTAGGTAATACCTGAGCAATTAGACAAAACATATCAAGTCACTGCAACCACCTGTATGATTTGCAAAAAACAAAACAAAACAAAAAAAAGACTGTCTTCCCTTCTCATTTGTCCAAGATGTTTTAATAGGAAAAAAAAAATATGGGCCGCACATGTCTTCATTTATCTTTGTTGTAACCGTGAGTGTGCTTATGATTTGGGGTGCAGTGCGTGGGCACCGGGGCTCCTTCCGTGTTGAAAACAGTAGACCATCAAAAGGAAATCTGTGCCATTTGTCCGGCAGAGAAATAAATCTTCCTTTACTCACTTTAGCCCGGGTACCTATCTGAGAAGCCCGGACATGGTTTCATCTTATTTCATGTTTGGAATTCCAGGTAGCATTTTCAGGTATATTAAATTCACATTTGGAAGGTGTATTTGACAGAAACTTTTGGCCAGTTACACATGTGCCCTTTGTAATTGTAGCTTTTCATTTTCATCTAGGTTTTCTAATCAGATGAAAATGGGATGAATTTCACATAGTTATTCAATTACAGAGCATGCGCTATACTGTCAGTTTTGCAACCATATCAATTTCATAAAATACCAATTATGTATCATGCAAATAAGCAAATACTAATTTGAATAAGAAAACACATTAGAAGTATTAATCAAAAAAGGGCACGGTTAAGAAATGTTTTGCTGCTCCAGTCCATAAATAATTACTGTTGAGAAGAAAATCGTTAACATAATCCAAAATGTGGATCCTGCCTCTTGGGAAGAGAGACTAGAATAATGTCAGATGAAAATAAATCTTGGCTGCCCTCCCTATTTCTCTCATGTGTAACAAATTTAAGGCATATATTTCTTCCCTATGGATCAAATATTCTTATAAACAAAAATGTCTAAATATAACAGTCACTCTTACAGGACTAATGTTTGATGCCTCCATGAAATGTTAAGGATAGCAGGAACAGTAACCCTGGAAAAGGAAAGGCCACTCTTAGATGGAGCTGTGCATGCTTTCTTCTTTTTATGACAAAATTTGTAAGACATTCACTTTGGAAGGAGGAGTCACCCCTGCCTTTGGCGTGTCTGCCTAGACTATAGTTTAGCAGGTACAGTCTGGTAATACTCATTTGCTTCTTATAACTGACCAAAAACAAAATTTCAGGAAGAAAACCCTCCTTCCCCTCATCTTCCTCTTTCAGAACTGGGGATCAAATCCAGGGCCTCCTACACCTTGACCAAACACTCCACCACTGAGTCGTACCTGCAGCCCTAAGAACATTATTTTTAGACAACCTAAGATTGTTGTGATAGATAGAATAATTGCTTACCCAAAGATGTCCTAATCTTGGACCAAGTGAACATGTTATCTTCTGTAGCCAAAACTTTGCAGGTATGATTCGGTTGAAGATCTTGAGATGTGCACATGATCCTGGATTTCTAGGTGGCCCAGTGGAAACACCAAGAGTCTTTAAAAGTAGGGGAGGGCGGTGGAGGAAGAGTAACGGAGCTGTGGCTGTAGATGAAGGTTAGAGTGGTGTGATCTGAGAAGGACTTGCTGCTTTTGAAAATTGACAAAGGAAATCCTGAGCCAAAGAATGCAGGAGTCTCCAGATCCTGCGAAAAGCCAGGAAATAGACCCTCCAACTAAAGCCTCCAGAAAGGAACAGGGCTCTGTGGGCACCATGGTTTTAGCTCAGCAAGACCTGCGTCAGACTTCAACCCTTTGGAACAGTAAGACGTAAATGTGCTTTATTTAAGCCACTAAATCTGTGGTAATCTGTTACAGCAGCCATAGGAAACTAATCTACTGGTAATATACATAGCTCTTTATTTCTGGAATTCCATTTGGAATTAATTCTCTCAGTTCCTCTAGAACAAGTTGTCACCAGGAAAATTCACCCAAACTCTAACCAAGACAGAAGAAAGTGGAGGTAGAAGGCTGAGGTCGTGGCCTAAATGAGTAAGTGTGACAGAACTAGTGAGCACTTCAATTATATTTCCTGAGCATCCCTCAGAGGATGCTATGATTCTAGTTTTAAGAAATTATATATCTAGGTGTGCCATTATGGATGTTTGGTTTTCTTTAGAATTTAAAGAGGATGACAATGTGCTTTCCCATTAATGATTTTGCAAATGGTAATACAGAATCCGAATTTTAATGCCTCCACTTTTGTTTAATGTGTTTATCTCACAACAAAATAAATAGACAACAGCAAACTCACTATCTTTAATGTTATTCAGGGGCCATCCTTTTTAAGGCTGTGGGAGAAGTCTTGATTAAACAGTTCCTTCTTGTTTCATTCTCTTTCATCAAGGAAGTTAGAGGCAGAAAAGACCCACTAGATCACAAATTAATGATCTTGTGTTAATGTAGATGTCCTCTCTAATTAATAAAGGAAAGTAAAATGCACAGCTTAGATATATCTAAGTACTTCTCAGTCTGAGAGAAAGATTAAAAATTATTTAACTTCCACAGACACAAAATTTGTGTTTCACACAAAAAAATAGAAGTATAAAACCCTGACCCTAGATATTAAGTTTAACGAATAGATTCTATCCCTAACTGAGGGTCAGGCAGAATTGGGCAACCTCAAAACAGACAGAGGAAACTTCCATGAGGCTACATCACTAGATAGAGTTCCTAACTATAACCAGTCACTACGGCTATGTCTTGTTTTTCCTTAGTCTCCTTTGTGGAATGTTCTGATTTCTTTCTAGTAGGTTTCAGATACAGTATTGGGAGCCATCAGTCTCAAAAAATATGTACCTCCCACATAGGAGTATAACTTTATAAACCAGCACACTTAGAAATGGCAGCTAACAAGGCTCAACATAAATGAATATGGAAACCAAATATCTTCCCTGATTTCTCCTAAGAAGTTACACAGCATCATTACTGTAGTATCTTGTTGGTTATGTTGATCACCAGTGCTTGTTGTAGATGTGGACTCCATAGGGACATTTAGCAGGTGAGGACCCTGAATGGCCATTTTGGAAGGTGACTATCACACAAAGGATTGTTTTCCTTCAAAGACATTGTTAAGGCTTGGTCTTTTTTTCCTTCAACCTACAGAAGTGGAATGTTTACATAATTGTCTTCCCTCATTCTTTTATTCCAGAATTGCAGGGCCCATGATCATGATGGTCAGGTCTTGAATAGAAAAATTAGTATCCTTAGTATAGAAAAAAATCATCTGCCAACTAAGTCAAGCCCATTAATAATCTCTTTGTTTAGTTAGGATCTGAAATGTCTCCTCCAGATCCTAGGTGTTAAAGGTGTGGTCCCAGGCTGTGACTCTATTGGCAGGTGGTGGAACCTTTAAGAGGTGGAGCCTGGTGGAAGAAAGTTAGATCACTGGGGATGGGTCCTGGAAGGGGATTGTGGACCTGCCCCTTCCTGTATCTTTCTTTTGCATCCTGGCTACCTTGAGATGAATAGTCTCCTAGTCTCCATGTTACCGCAGTGATATCCTGTCCTGAAGATAATGGAACCACAATCTCTAAAACCAGAAGCCAGAACAAACCCCTGCTCCTTTTAAGCTGATTCCCTTGGGTGTTTTATCACAACAGAAAGCTGACTAACACACTACTTTGTTTTGAAAGTGCCTTTCTTTTTTTCTTAATGAAAAATAACAAAAATTAACAAAAAAATAACAAAGTGCCTTCTGCCAGATATTCAGCTAAATACTTGAGACTTGCTCTTTGGAAAGTCTCTGGACTTAACATACATGAAGAAAAAATGGCACAATTCTCTTTTACATCCTTGGCAAAAAGTTTTTTATGTAGTTAATGTGTCTATTGTCTTGCAAGTTTCTGTAGCTGTTGAACTTGACAAATGTTTAGCAGTGGTGGACATGATTTCAAAATTGTTGACCACTTACCACTTGGTTGTATTCACCCACCAATGTCAAAGGCAGTGAGAGCAGTGTGTGCTGTGTCTCTCTTTCAAAGAAGCAAAACCAGGTATATTAAAGCCAAGCATAGCATGTGCTTCATAAGTCAACAAGTATCAAAATTTTGTGTCTAAGGCAGACTTTTTATAATGCTTATGATTTTGGAGATCCAGTGGCCTTTGAAGCTTCCAAAAGGGATTAAAATAAAAAAGAAGTCTCTATAGTATCAGTCTGCATCTGATGGACAAATCAAGTACTAGATGCATTGAAAGATGTCATAACTACCCTTAAGGGAAATGGCATATTAGCCAGTTTCTCCATGACCTTCTTTAAATGATGGAAAGAAATTCTAGCAATTTTGGAGTGATGACTTCATTTGATAGAAACACTGCTTTAATCTTTCTCTGATCCAAACTAGAAGTCTTTTGACTGTTTTCCAAGATACTAGTTTCACAATTACATGTGGGCTTTTTTTCCTTAGGAATATTATAAGCAGCTTTGAAAGATATATGAGAACAATTTCTGTTTTGAAGCGAAGTTACATTTTGGTAAGGTTCCAGCCAAAAACATCTACCTTGCCTGATATGGTGAGAGGATGAACTACTTTTTGGACTTGTGTTTCCACTGGGATGATCTGGGCCGCACAAGAACACTGTGGCTTTTGTATCCCATGATGTTCAATAGTGAAAGTAGAAACAAGGACACAGACAAACATTATTTTTGCCCATGACATTTCCTCTAACTCAGTATGGGCCTTCACGAAAACATAGCACTGCCAAGTTTTATTCCTTCATTAATATCTATAGGAAACAAATCTCAGTGGTATTGTGGGGGTGATGATTGTTTTTGCCTTACTTGACCATATACAATAGCATTCCTTGCAACCCTGCACTTACTTGAAGCAAAATGATACCATAATAACATGGTTGATAATAAACACTATTTTAAATGAAAACAATGATCAAAGTAACGAAAGATGAATCAAAGAAAAATGATATTCTCCCAAGCCTCCTCCAAGAATTCCCTAGGAAGTCTTGCTGCATTCATTTGGTTGCTTATCTTCTCTCCACTAGACTGAGTTTCTCATGCACTTTAATCTCTTTATCCCTACAAAAGTTAGTGATTTCTTATAACAACCATGTATGGTAGAAATTACTCACGGTGCTCTACATACCACCCATTTGTATTTCAGAGCAATTAACAAACAGTGCCACTTCATAATGTGGGCTCATTAGAAATCTGTTGAAGAAACGAATGAATGCAAGCATAAGAAAAATAGCTTCCCCGCACATCTTCACCAGTTAGAGAATCCCCTGATAGAGACATTTCAATTTGCCTGGCAAGAAAAATGTTATGTTGTCTATGAGCCCATCAGGCCTTCAGAACTCAAGAGTGATGAACTTGGAATCAGAGGACATGGGTTCCAATTCCAGCTCTGACACTTACTTGCTGGGAAGTTAGTCCCTGACCTTGAGCAGATTAAACTCCAGGAAGTACTTGAATACGCTGTGGAGCCAATGAGTGTCTGCCTAGTTCATATCCTTCATGGAACCCACCAAAATAAAACAGGTATGGGTGTGGATTTTCCTATAGACATACATGCATGTTGCTAGTGCATCAGGGGGCTCCTGTAAACTCTACAAGTTACATTAAGCCCTAAGTTGATTGACCATGGTTACTGAGAGGTAAGTTTAGAACAGGACATGTTGGAAACATCAGATCTACACAACTGTGTTAAGACAACTTATGTTTGGAAAATGTGTATATTCAACCCATTGAGTAACTTCATCTACTTGATAGCTGTTCGCAGAAAGCCTCTATGTGTTAAGAATTCTGAGTTCCAGAAATGAGTGGACACCACTGATTCAGGCCCTCTTGTCCATCAGCCTGAGCCCAGCTTCAATCTCACTCTCTCTGTGGAGCAGGCCACACCTTGTCAGAGATCCTTCTTACTTCTGTACTGGGTTCTGCATCCAAATAGAAGTTTACATAAAATATTACTAAGGTATAACATGCATACAACAAAAACTATGCCCAAGTATATCATATTACAGCTGAACATACTTGTGTAACCAGCAGCCACATTAAAAAAAAAACCCAGGATGCTTTCACTGGCCCCAAAACCTCCTAGAATCACTAGCCCCAAGCAAAGGTAGTTGTTATCTTGACTTCTAACAGCATAGATGAGTTTTTTATTACTTCATACTTCCTATAAATGGAATTGTATCACTTTTATCTTGAGGCATTTATATACACTGCCTGAATTGCTGCCTTTTATAAATGTTATGTGCATGTTCATGGTGAGAATGCAAGTTCTTTTATGTAACTTCCTGGTAGAAAAAAGTAGATTCTGGAATATATTGTGGATAAAATACATAAAATTGGGCACTCCTGGGCTGATTCATCTCAGCTCATGGAGATGTAACTTGACCTTACCATAAACTTGTCTGAAAGCGAGCATCTCATTTTCTGTTCCAGGCATCATTGCTAGACACCACTCTGTATGTGTGTGTGTCTGTGTATGTGTGTGTGAAATTTTTCTGGGTCAATTTATCACTACCTAATTTAACTAGCACTTCTGAAAATGAGAATAAAATACAAGCTTTTTTTTCCATTCTAATAGTATTAATGAAATTAACATACTAGTGATCTTTTTGTTTTATCTTAGCCTCACAGCTTCCTTCTGTTGACTTTTTAATTTTTTTGGTACCAGGAATCGAACTCAGGACTTTGTGCTTGTGAGGCAGGCAGCGGAACCACTGAGCTAAATTCCCAGCCTTCTGTTGACTTTATTGATTGGCAAGGGAAGAGTGTCATGGGATCTCATCAGTGACCATGTGGCAGGTGGTTTATCTTTGTCCCTAACCTGAGAAATACTCAGCTGCCATGGCACTATTGAAAGATTCTTGTACCTATAACCTATTCCATTTTCCTTTCTTGTTTGTTGTTTATTTGTTTGACAGATTACCACCATTAACTCTTGCTTAAAAGCCCATCAAGTGACATACCGTTCTATGGAGAATATTTTCCTATGTCACTTCCTTTACTTTTCAGCCTCGTTATAAGTTTTCTCAAGTGCTGGCATTCTGGTAGGCATTGACCTCTGCTGTACACAGTACCACAGCAAATGGGTTGTTCTGAAACATAAAGAAAGAAGCCTTGAATGTAACTTCTTGATGGAGCCATTCTAGGAAATGCTGACCTTGCAAATGGCCCTAGATATTCACCATGGAGGTTGATGTCCAAAAAGCCAACTCAGCCTCTGCAGTGGAAGCTGTTTAAAGGGCAGTGAGGGATTGGGAAGGCACTGGCTGAAAACTAAAGGAGACCCAGCTGACAGAGGCCCACAGGGCAGAAAGTAGTCAGCTCCAGGTTGTGGTGAGTTGTTGACTTCAGTCACTCCCAAGATTTTCTGCTTACTACTTTTATTGTTATTTCTATCATTGTCAACTCAACATTAGACCTTGAGCCGTACCTGGGACTGGTATCCCACCATCTAGACATTAATCCACCTGCTGGCTCTCTATTGCCAACCCCTCTGGAACTTTATCTCTTACAGGCAAGACACTGAGACATTCACTTCAAGATTCACAGGGTTCTTGATGACTCTTTATTCTGCTTTTCCTGTACACGGTTGCTCTCTCCTGTTATTCAAAAGGAAATGGGTTCTTAGAATGCCATTAAGCAAGAGTTCTCATAAGCCAAATGGTACCTCCTGTGTATTGGCGTATGTTTTGTTGCTTTCTGCTGCACTGTTGTCTTTTGCTAAGTAGGTAAATGGGATGGGGTAGTGCATGGCGAGCCTTGGGACACACTCAGAAACACCTTGTCTTCTCATTTCTATTTGTCAAGAAGGTGACCTTTTGGGGTTTGTGTACAGTGCCCAAGTGTGACCTGCCCATCTTCCTTAGTTACCATGGCAGCAACCAACAGTGTCTGCAGGTGGACACAAGGACTTTGTATGATTTGAACAAAGACAATGGGAAAATATGTTTTCTTGACCCTTTGCAGGAAATTCTCCCCAACATATATAAGAATGCAGCATTTCCGGACTGCTGGTAGCTCAGGTCTCTTCTCAGAGTGGGCTTGAATACACCTAGAAAGAGCATTCATATTCTCACCAAGTAAGAGTCATTACCCAGATCTGAAGGTGTTAATATGCAACAGTGGCTTTGACATTTAAAAAATAAAATGTCTTTCTCGAGATAGACTGAAAGACAGAAACACATCCAATCTTGATTTCTCCGATTTCCCTTGCTTAACTTCCAGCTTTTTGCAGAATTTCTACCCACCAAGGCCCACAGGGTAAGAAGCTAGCTAGACAGTCAAGAAACAGGGTTGTCTTGTGACATGAGAAATAAATGATAGCTCACTGTTTTTATTTTTAAAGCCAAGGCCTCTAAATTAAGAAAAAAAAATGCAAGCTATAGTCTCCTTTCCTGGGCCCTGGTGGCAGTCACAAAGATAGGTGACACACAGCTGTCCTGCTCTGTGCTGCGGCCCTCTAGGATGGTGACATGTCAGAACAGCAGTGGTGCCTCTGAACAAAAATAATGAGAGAAACATCTGTCTCCCTGCTACTCTCTTTTCCAGGCAAATGGCACTTGCAAGTCTTATTTTAGACTTGCAAGTGCTCCCCGGCAAAAGCAACTTCGGTGTGAACTGCAGTTCCCTCTTTCTTTGAATCTGTTGATCTCTCTCCCTTTACTAGTATTTTAAGACAGTTCACAAACAAAGAAGACAGCCACAACAAAACACACGCACATCTTCGATACTGTGGGATTAAGCGAAAAGAGGTGAAGACAACAGTGGGATTGGGTGTTACGTGGGTGCAGATAATTCTGAGGTTTTGGTTTGTGGGATGGAACCCAGGCCTCGTGCATACGAAGCACACACTGTACCACTGAGCTGCACTGCCAGCCCTCAATTCTTCTTTTCTTTTTAACGGAAATTAGAAGAGGCAATGTTTTGGAAATGTTTACATTTAAAATATTATAGGGGTTGGAGTCTTTGTAAAAAGGGAAGGGTGGAGAAGGTGAAGGTAGGGCAGGGGTATGGGGAAAAAATGAGAACCAAGACCTGTCATGTAAAGGTACAAGATCCCAATGATGAACGTAACTGTACTGTATACTTAAAAAGCACCAATAAACTGAATGAAAACACTAAAAAATAAAAAAATATTATAGGGGTTTGAAAATTACCAATTGATCCACTTTGTGAATGGAATTGGGTGGAAGTGGTACAGTTGTATGGTCAGGGGTCATAGTCCAAATAGAAGGGTCTACCTACGTCTGTCTGTCTCTCAAACACATATGCACAGACGCGCGCACACACACACACACGCCCACACACACACACACACACACACACACACAGACAACTAAGCCTCATTTTCCTAAGGAATTCCAATGATGTCCATGAGATGTTGAAGAAATGGCTTGTGAGTCAGCATCTCTGAAGCCATAAGCTGGCGCCCAGGCTTTCTGCTTCCTCCCTGGGGTACTGAGAAGATCCTGTGCAGGCAGCCAGCCACGTCTGTTTATTCCGGCTCTCGCAGGACTGAGACACGTTAGAGCTTCATGGAATTCTAAAACCATGGTCATTCGATGTGCCGAACTGTGAAGGAATCTGTCTAGACTAGGGTTGATCTTCATGACCTCAGGGAAGACTGGGAGAGAAAGGGACATCCCATTTTACAAGTGAAAAATGAGGAGTGTCTACCGAAGGTGAATGTCACACATCATTTCACAGAATGAAGAAAAGACGGGAATACCCTGCTTGCAGGCCACGGGGGCTGGAGGAACACTGCTCCTGACACCGACTCTGGATGTGCTCCTGCGGCCTTTAAGGGACGTCAGCTGATGTTTGGATGTGGTCTTTTCTAGAGATAAGGAAGTGGCTTTCTAGAAGACTTCCTCCTTTAACTGTCTCTGATGCTATCAAACAGGATTTGATATTCCCGGGACTATTTTCATCTCATCGAGGTGCAAGGTGGACAGCCATTACCAAGAGCTCCTTAGGGGCTGAAACCTTCAGAACCTTTGGATTTGGAAGCCATCCTTTGCTTCACTGAGTTCAAATAGTACTAAAAAGCCCTGCCTCTTGGATGTTTTCTGTACCGAGGCCCAACCCAAAAAGAGAAAGGAAATTTCTTCATTTTTTTTCCGTGCATCTTCCTTGGAGGAAAAGTTCTGTCTCCCTTGGGGTTTTACTAAATTACCTCTCCTTTCTTGTTCAGTTTTAGCCATTCATCTATACATTTTAAAGCTAGATCGCCCTCCTTCATTCTAAATTCTAATGTTCATTTAATTTTGGGGGTTGTTGTTGTTGTTGTTGTTAGAAAGGATCTCACTATGTAGCCCAGGCTGGCCTTGAATTCATGATCCTCCTGCCTCAGCCTCCCAAATGCTGGGCTTCTGTACCTTTCTTTTCCCCCCAAGCTTTTTCCTTTTCCTCATGTTGAGATTCACCCATCTAATGCTCTCATCATGTTTTCTTGAAGCATATTCAGGTTTTCTGGTGTTATTTGCTGGTGAAAACAAACCACCACTATAGTAGCCCTTCTCTCTCCTATCTGCTAACTTAAATAGCATTATCAAGAATTTTAAATTAATCACTTCTGCATTAGTTAAAAGACTAAATACTTTCTCTACAGTTTTCTTCAAATCTTTCTTGAAACTAATCAATGAAAGACAAAGCAGTAATTAAATGAAGAAAACATAAATTCTTGTCAGGCAGGTAACACTTGAGCTAAAATTCCAATAACCATTTTCCACATTCCACACAGACAAATTTTTGAATTTTAATAGATCGGTTTTCAAATGTGTTTCAGTTTTAATTTTGGCCCACAACTCAGCTTGCTGTGTGAATATTGTTCTCTAAATTTGTGTTAAGGATGTGACTTGACAAGGAAACAAAACTGAAGTTTCAAACTTGAACATAAAATAATTTCAAAATATATAAATGAATTTAGCATGAATTAAAGCATTAAAGATTACAACTTCAGGATATCACAAGAGATGCATTTTCTTAAATATGAGTATTGTCACCATGAGATAGTGAAAGGTAAATGACAAAAATAGTATTTGGAAAATTAAACCTGACCACTACATGTGGAAATATCTGAACTGAGTAAAACTATTCTTAAACTTTCTCATTAGTTATTTAAAGATCTATGAATATATCATGAATAAAATCCATCTGCAGTGATTTTAAAACATGGCTGTAAATTATTTGGCACTCTTCCCATTAAGAGGCAGACTCTAGTCCCCCCCTTCCACCTTTGTGTGCATACACGTGCATGTGTGTGTGTGTGGGTGTGTGTGTGTTTTATTGAGAATTGAACTTCACACTGAGCTACATCTTCAGACATTTTTAATTTTTTAACTTTTGAGACAAAATCTCACTAAGTTGCTAAATTGCCCAGGCTAGGTTCAAACTTGAGATCCTCCTGCCCCAACCTTCCAGAGTGTTGGAATCATAGGCACGTGCCACCATGCCCAGATCCTTCCCCTTGAACATGGGTTGGCCTTTCTGACTAGCAAGTGACAGAAGGGATGCTGAGCAATTTTTGAGGCTCAGGGGAAGGGTGATACCTGGCTCTCTTTCCATCTTTTTTTTTGCGGTGCTTGCCCTCAGAACCCAGGAGCCATAATGTGAGGAAGCACAAGCCACAGGTAGGCAGGCAATCCTGCCAATACTCAGAGTGTCAGCTGTTTTAAAATGTACTTATGATTTGGCTTAATGAGCTATGGTGGTACACAGACACAGAAAGGGCTCTCATGAAGGCAACCATATTTATACTCACAGATCTCTGGAAACAGAAGGCATACCACCCCATGGAGGGCTGTCCAAGAAAACACTAGGGCTGGTCAGGGGGCAGAAAAAGGGGGACACTGGGAAAAAAAGCCTTTATTGTGGTTTCCTCTGGAAGGACTAGGAAGGCAGATTGTGTAGGTAGAGTATTGGCTTGCTTGTGTCATTAATTTGTAGGATATAGGGGTTGTCTGTGGTTGTCTGGTACCTGTTCTTATGGTGACTAGGGCAGGACATAGTGGTCCAGTCTTTGCGAGCCCTGGAGAACCCAGTAAAGGAGTCAGGTGAATGGTTTGTATATGAAAGCCTTTTACTACTTGGAAGAAGCAGCTAGCCCTGAGGTAAGCCCCGCCCCCATGTCAAATCACCAGTATAAATGATGCTTAATACATCAGCTGACAGTCAGCATCAACTGCCAGGCACGTGGGTGAGGGAAGCTTTATAATCACATCAGTCTCTACTGCTGTAATCTGAAAATACCCTGAATAACAGCTGTCTAGCGGTCTACTTGAGACCTACCTATCTCCCATGCTGGTGGCAGACAATAAGAAGAAGAAATGATAGTTAATTGTTTTGTGCCATTAATGGATGCACAATAACAGGTAACCAGAGCAACCTGTGTGTTAATCAACTTTCCTTTGCTGTAACAAAATATCCAAGATAAGCAATTTAAAAGGAGAAAAACTTCTTTTGGCTCATAGTTTCAGAGGTTTCAGCACATGACTGATTGGTACCATTTTGGGCCTGTGGCAAAGCAACATGTGGTGGTAGGGATTGTGTGGAGGCAGAGATTGCTCGTGTCATGGCAGCCAGGAAGCAAAGAAAGGAAGGAAGAGATCAGGGTCCTACAATCCCCTCAAACCCACACTGCCAAGGACTTAAATCCGTCCATTTCTTAAAGGTTTGATCACCTCTCAATAGTTCCTACTTGAGGACCAAGTCCTATGGAGGACATTCAAGATCCAATCTATAGAATTCTGCTTAAGAGGTTGAGATCATTACATAAGCAACTTTCATACCTAACACGTGAACTTCAAACATTTAAGAGAATTGTGTGTATGTAGCTAATGTTACATGGCTCACTTATGACTATCTCCCATATGCCATCCTTTTAACAGCTTAATTATTATACTTCCAGAGTGTTTTAAGCACATAGTTTGTCCTATAAGTTGCAACTTTCTATTTTGACTCATGTTATTCTCATCCATGACTACATACAAATAAAGATGTGCATTTTAGTTAAGGACCAGTGGATTTGGGAACATAGATGGTAAAGACACTAAAATTATAGGATAAAAACTGATTTGGCTCCTTCCTGGAGGACACGCACAGAATTCCTTCTTCAGGGACAGAAAAGGATGTTATAGCAGTCTTGTGAGAGCAGCTCAGGATGCAGGCTTTGCACCTGGGTTTGCTGAGACTCTGGAGATAGACCGGTTCTGCTCCCAGGCCAGAAGAGGGCTCATTTCCAGAGCTGATGCTCATAGAGTGATGGTTGAAATTATTAACAGGGTCTTCGCTCAAGGGATGCTAATAAGCCTCAGGTGCCTCACCAGAAGAGGGAAGGGAAGCCCCTCTTCTTGCAAACGAAGGGAGGGGAAACCTTCACACCTTCCGTCCATCACCTCTAATCATCTCAATGGGGAGGGCCAGCTGCAGGCTGGGAGGTGGGTGCTGTACAGCCCGGTGTAGGTGTCCCTGCCAGCTCCCTTTATGAAGTTGCTCCTTCTTACCTCCACCCCAAGTGCCCCTGTCCCAGCATTGCTGTACTGTAGATTCCTCCCTCTCTCCCTTCCTCCCTTCCTTTTTGGAGAGGTGCTGAGGATCAAGCCCAGGACTCTGCATGTCAGGAAAGTGCTCCACCAAAGCCATACCTCCAGCCTTGGACTATGAGTTCCCGATTTAAAAGGGGATTCTTGATGTCATCTCGACCTCTGAGACCCAGGATTATGATGCTGTAGTGGAGAAAACTAAGATGAGTGCTACAGTTTGGGGGATTAGAGAGCTGGGTCCCAGAAGTCTTAGAATCAGGCCAGCCTGCTCTGTGGAATGACCCCAGCGAGAAGTCCGATTCTGCAGTCTCCTGCCTTGAAAGAAAATACAGACAAAAATATAATTCACAGAATATTAGGAAATGCAATTTTAAATATCACAAAGCAGAGGTTGAAGCCATCTTTTTTCAAATTCTAGGCTTCTGACACTAATATTTTAATAGGTTATCATTCACACATTTCCAAAATAGAATAAAAAATTATCCATAAGGAAATATCTTTAGAGACATAGAAAGGAAGCCTCCTTCAAGTCCATCTAACCGGGCTTGAATGTACCTACCCTGTGAGTGTCCGTGTGATCCTATATTTCCAGGTCCTACATGGCAGGAGCTGACTGTTGAGTGAAGCGAGGAATGGATGGGGAAAAAAAGACAGGGCATCTCTGAAAAGCGAGGAAGTTACTTATGAACTCAATCAAAGAAGACCTAGGATGATTGATACTTCCTTTAACACCAAGTACTGGAACGGAGAACTATTTGAGACAGAATCTATACTACTAATTAAATTGACAGCAGTGGCCAATTGTGCCTGAATCTGTCGGCTCTGTGATCAACAGCTCCCACCCCCCATCACACACACAACAGCTTGCCAACTGAATAATCTTCTTGTTAATTCAATTAAGCTGTTCCGAAATTGGTGTCTTGTTAGATACAAGGACTGGTTCTCTAGAAAGCTTATTGATTAGATATGAGCTATTCTCACATAGGTTAAGGTTTTGAAGGCAAGCAGAGTTTTGATGACTACTTCAGTTATTTGCCTCTTAATTTGTGACCTCAGCATTTGCTATATAAACCTGGAAATTTATCTTTCATACCACTCTTCATTATGAGTCTATAACTCACCACCGGCCAAAATTCAATTCCCCAAACAATGATTTTCATCTATGTTAAATGCAAATATGAACATATTTAAAAGAAATAATGTGCATAACCAATAGAATTATTAAAAACTTTAGCAACACAGACAGACAGAAACCACTGAATGCAAATATGTCCAGTCAGCTAAGTAAATGCATAGTGAAACAATGGCCCTATGCGAGCGTCCTCAGAGCCAACATTTTCTTTTTTTATTATTATTCATGAATTTTATTGGTACATTTCAGGTATACAATTTGCTGACATTCATGATTGGGAATCTGTACCTTTACATAATATATCTCGGTTCTTATTTTTTCCCCATTCCCCTGACCCCTCTTCAACCTCTCTACTTCTCCCTGTTTTCAAAGATATTGTTCCCATTTTTTCCTTTTCTCGTATTTATTCCTTTCCCTTCTTTCCTTTCCCCTACCCCTCCCACTCCGCCTTCCACTTTGGAGCTTTTCTTCCTATTTCACATTATCTGTTATACATTTTGATCCTTATTTACACCTTCAGTTTCTCATACCAGAGAAACTATTCGGTATTTATACATGTGTGTCCTATTTATTTCACTTAAGAGTATGTCTTCAATGTACATCTATTCAGCTATAAATGTCTCTAGTTTCTTATTCTTCACGGCTGAGTAGTACTCCATTTTATACAAAACAAACAAACAAACAAAAACCACATTTTCTTTATCCTGTCTCCAGTTGATGGGCAACTGGGCTGTTTCAAGTTGTTGCTATTACAGACTGTGCCACTATGAACATGGGTGTATATATAATGCTGTGGTATTATTCATTTAATTCTTTTAGAAAGATACTCAGCAGAAGAATAGCTGGGTCAAATGGGACCTCTAATCCCAGTTCTTTGAGGCGTCTCCACACTGATTTCCACAGTGGTTGCCCCAGTCTGCACTCCCACTCCCACAGTGGAGAAGGGTTCCTTTCTCCCCACAGCCTCACCAGCATTTGTTATTGGTTGATTTCTTTTTTTTTCAGCTTTAATTGAGTTTATTGGTACATTTTAGGGATACAGTACAGTTACATTCATTGTTGGGATCCTGTACCTCTACATGACAAGTCTTGATTCTCATTTTTCCCCCTTGTCCCTGCCCTCCCT
>NW_022900923.1:10664439-10703498 GCF_012274545.1 Fukomys damarensis
AGCTCTTTGAGGTATCTCCATATTGATTTCCATAGTGGTTGCACCAGTCTGCACTCCCACCAACAATGGAGAAGGGTTCCTTTCTCCCCACAACCCCGCCAACATTTGTTATTGGTTGATTTCTTGATAGCAGCCATTCTTTGTGGGGTGAGGTGGAATCTCAGTGTTGTTTTCATCTGCATCTCTCAAATGACCAGTGATGTTGAATATTTTTTCATATGTGTATTTGCTATTTCTTACTTCTTTGCCTGAGAAATGTCTGTTCATTTCAGACATCCATTTTTGGATTGGGTCTTTAAAATTGGGAGGTCTGAGTTTTTTCTAAGTTCTTTATATATTCTAGATAGTAGATCTTTGTCTGAGGAACAGCTGGTAAAATTTTTTTCCTACAATGTGGGTTGTCTCTTGATGCTGTTGGTGGTTTCTCTTGTTGTGCAGAAGCTTTTTAATAAGAAGAGATACCATTTTTTTATTCTTTGTGCTACTTCATGTGCGACTGAGGTTTTGTTCATGAAATCTTTTCTACACCAATGTCTTCAAGAGTTCTGCCTAGCCTCTCCTCCAGTCAGTTTAGTGCTTCTGTTTTAATAGCTAGGTCTTTAATCCACTTTGATTTTAGTTTAGTGCATGGTGAAAGATATGGGTCTAGTTTTAATCTTTGGCAGGTTGAAATCCAGTTTTTCTAGCACCATTTATTAAAGAGGCTATCTTTCTTCCAGTGTGGGTGTTTGAGAACCAACACTTTCAAAGAATGAAGAGAGAAAATGAATATATACAAAGGCAAGAGTTGTACAATGTCTGTATGGCTCAACTACATGAGGAGCTAAAATTGCTATTTAACTATTTATATACTGCCTGGTGTGGTGGCTCACACCTGTAGTCCCTGTAAGCACTTGAGAGGCCGAGGCCCTACAATGGCTGAAAGTTCAAGACCAGCCTGGTCTATATAATGAGTTCCAGGGCAATCTGAACTACATAGTGAGACCCCACCCCACCCCCAAAAAAGAGACTATTTACATACTGTGAGCATCTTAAGAAAGGGTGTAGTTTCAAAATAGTAAAAGCATAGGTATGGTAACACCTCCCAACATTAACAAAAGATTAAAGGAAAACCCATATGAACAGTAAAGAATAGGGGTACGTCAGGGATTAGGTCAAGAAATTCTGTTGAGAAAACCTACATACACCATTTCTAGTCATTATTTTAGCTTTCACCTTTGACAGAGCTGGGTGGGCTTAGACAGGCTGCTTTAAGCCCTCTACCTCAGTCCTTGTTTATAAAACATGGACAATTGTGACTATCTTGTTCAAATAATTAAAAGCATAAAATGAATTAATGTGTTTAAAGTGCTTAGAACAGTGCCTGACACATAATGTATTCTGTCTTGGTCATTATTTTAAAAAATAAAATAAATAAAAACCAACTTTTTTGTTCAATGGTAATGTAATTTCTAGAGTAAGTCTGAAAAAAAACCGTAAACTAAAGCTATAGTCTTTTAAACATGTATTCAGGCTTTTGAAGAAAGGGAAATGTAGTTCATTTTGATCACCATTTTGTAGATTTAGAGTGACTACTATTGACCTCTTGAAAAATTCTCACTTGAAAAACATGGATATTGAAAGCCACCTATATAGACAACCAATTTCTCCTTTTGTTTCAATGTAAGAAGTGTTTTGAAATCCTCTCTGTTATTAGGAAGTCAATATTTGACCATCTTTGATCTATTAAAAAGTGGAAGTTGAAATAGTTCAATATAATATTAGTGAAACAATGTTCATTGAAAATTAAAACAACTTTTGAACTTCTGCTTTGCTGAAAGTGAAGGCTTCTGGAGAATTCAGACACAAGATGACTGGGAGAAGTTGTGAAAATTCCCCTGTGTGTTTGCCCTTTAGCCTTGAATGGTGGAAAGTCAGCCCACCTAGATTTGGCCACATTTCCTGAAGTGTCAGACAAAATGGAATTTTTTCCATCCTTTCCTTTGTAAGCTTGAGAATGCCAAACCACCTAGACAGTACAGGAATAGACTCTATGAATGGTCACCACAGACTTCTCCAAGTTTGGCAAATATTTATTGAGTGTCTCCTAAAAGCGAACACTGAGAATATAAACATCAGCATCATAAGCACTATAACGAGCATCAGCATTTGGGTCTTGAATAGGCACC
Organism: Fukomys damarensis; assembly: GCF_012274545.1. Taxonomy (NCBI): domain Eukaryota; kingdom Metazoa; phylum Chordata; class Mammalia; order Rodentia; family Bathyergidae; genus Fukomys; species Fukomys damarensis. The sequence continues at coordinate 10,666,608 of NW_022900923.1, forward strand.
ATTCCCTGAGAACTGTGTGGTGGTCCCCAGGCTAAGCTTTCCTACTCATGGCCTCTTTAAACTGCCTGGCAAGTGGTATCCCTGCCTCTGAGGAGGAGCCCAGAGGAAGCAGAGAAACACCCACGACGCTGTGTCCTGGGCCCCTCCCGCGATGCCCCACCTCTACCTCCCTCCACTGCGCCTTGGAACTGATGCCCCGCTGCTTCCACAGGCTGCTTTGTCTCCACTCAGTGCTTCTGCCCCAGAGGGAAATCAGCTCTTGGGGTAGAACGGTAACCAGTGCTTATTGCATGTGGGGACCACAATGAAACATTTGAGATTCAGTATCTTCCCACCGTGTTATAAAGAATGCACGGTAAATCCACATCTCCCTCTCTCAGCTAGATCTCCATTTAGGCCATGAGACATATTCAGAGAAAGATAGGATGGTAAATAATAATGCATAGGCTTTGCCTTTTAGTGGCAGCACCGGTGAGGGTGGTACTAATCATGACAACTATCACTATGCCAACACTGAGCTAATGGCTCTGTGTACACCCGTGGGCTTCATCTCCATGGAATGCTCTGACACAGGCCCCTAGTGTCTTCTTAATTTTACTGATTGAGAAAATAAGGTGTAGACCTGTTGTGTCCCAGCTGCATAGGGTATTTGAACCCTGGTCTAAGCCTTACAGTGTCTCCAAAGCACTGAGCCCCTCCACCCTGGGCATGAATATATCTTCTGCCTCTCTTCTGTTGCCAGCCTTCTTGTTTTCCTTGCCTTTTGGATTCCCATGTGCTGTGATTCAGCCCATCCTTGGTATCCAGTGGCAACCTCAGCAAGGACACTGCTCAACCTGAGATGCCCAGAAGTAAGATGAGGCTTTGTCTAGAAATGAGACAGACATTTATGTAGAGGACCTAACAAAACACTGGGTGAATCCTAGACTTGGAAACCTTCCCTGTGCTCTGGGAGAAGGTGACAGAGCTCTGAGGGGTCCCATCCTTCAGTTCAGCTGTAATAAGCTGCTAATAGGTACCAGCTGTGTGAGCAAACCCCCTCTTTTACAGATGTGGACCCTGAAGCAGAATGAATGCTAAGGGGCTCACTCGGGGTCATATATGGCACAGCGAGGATTAAAACCCACAGATTGAATTTCTAGCCTATTGCACAATCTGTCAGTCTACCGCAGGCCTGCAGGAACGGATGGCTGTCTCTAGCTTGAGTGTGAATGTATCTCACTTGCTTTTGGTTCACAGTGCTGAGCCCAGAGTGCGGATGGCTTCAACTGTGCATGAACTCTGTGGCTCACAGGAGCCCTCACGTGAAGGGGACAGGCTCCAGAAGCTGACTTTAGGATCAGGGGTCTCCTCTTCCTTCATTTTCCTTGCAGAGCCTCTCCTAAGCCACCAATTTCCTCAGGAGAATGCGCACCAGCAGGTTGGATTCAAGCTCCACACTCTCATCTCACAGATAGGCCCATTTCCTAAAGTTCTGTGCTGTACAAATGGGAACCGTGCCCACTTACTTGAGGCCAGTGCTTTGACATTTCAAAACCCAACTCCTCTTCAGTATGACTAAACCAAGATATATATATGTGAAAGTGAACCAAGTGCCATATCTTTGGAAAGCCCACACTTCTGAGAAAATGGCAAATAGGCCTCCTTTCCCCTTTAACAGAGAATGCAGAGAGCCAGGGAACATCACGAATTCTGAGTTTTGTTTGCTTCTCCACAAGGTAAGTGGGGGTGGCCGCAGGCTTGAGTTCACATCTTGGCCCGAGTCAGTATTTCTTCTATGTAGAGTACACGCAGTGCTTTCCAGAACTTTCACATTGGTCGTTGCTTCCCGAGGGAGAGGCTTACTGGTCTTTTAGAAATGGCTTCCACATGGATGCTGGAGTTCAGCTGGAGTAGGAATAGCGCTCATCAAGCACAAAATTTACAGGACAAAGGAGTCCAGGAAACCCTCGTGTGCTTGGCCCCACTGGTTGACTTTCTTGCTTCCTGTTATTGAAAGGAAGCTCTAAAATACCAAGAACATTGAAACCTGAGGCAGCTATTGATTTAAGATTCCAACTTGCTCAATATTTGTATTTACATCTGGATACAGTTTGATGGAATTAGTCATTGGCTTAGACATACTTAATTTAAAAAACATCCACATCTCATCTTTATTGTCCCATGTGAAACAGTAGGACCATTTCAATGAAATCTGGTGAAATCAGTTAGTTTCCGAAGCCCCAGGATTATTGGCAGAGCAGATGCCTCGATAGATTCTTGTCTTATCATGGGCTGTAAAATTGTCACAAGCACAAAAATACGAAAGCACAATATTAACATGGTAATAAATAAACATTCACAGAGAATTATAATAAAAATGCTTCAGAGTAACTTTTCTGGTTATAAAAAGAGCACCATAAAATCATAAATCTGGCAATACACTTGAGAGGCCATATGCACTCTTAAGGCTAGGAGTCAGAAGTCCTTAGTGATAGAAATATGTCTGCAATTTTTATTTTTATAACATTGTTATAAATCAAAGTATCATAAATGCAATAAATTTGAGAAGCTACCTTTCATGTGAGGCTGATAATAATCAGAATTCCACTTGATAAAAAATTTTCCCTATAATCTGCATTTTCAAATAGAATAGATAAAATACCTGTTATGCTGAATGGATGTGACAAACATTCATGAAACATTAGAGATAAATTATTCACAATAGTTACATTATAACATCATTCCAAATGTTTCAAATGGCATTGCTTGTAATCATTGGGTTAATATAATTTATGAAGGAATTGCTTTTATTTTTATTCTTTTGAGAGCTGTACATATGTTCTAAGAGTTGCCTATAATCTCAGGTCCAAAGGCTACCCTCCCCTGATCTACTTCCTCCTTCTTAGAGCTTTTTAAGTTGGTTCATCTGTCTGTGTTCTAGAAGATCTACACCTTTATATTTAAGGCACTGTAAGATCAAAGAAAATGTGGAGTGGCTGATTTTGAGACATTTGCTTGCTTAAAATAATTTCCAGTATAATCTTCCCATATTTGAAATAAAATCAATACACACACTATACTATAATTATTCCAATTTTACACATGAGAAGACTGAAGGCGTTAAGCATTGGGCTGTTTGAGATCACCCAACCTAGGTGTGACACCAAAACTAATGCTCTTAACTGCTCTCACATGCTGATCTGCCTGAAAGAAATCCAGAGCACCATGAAAAGGAGCACATTGCATTTGTCTCTGCCAGCAGAGCCCTGTGCCATTGCTGTAATCATTCGACTTGGTCAATCACTCCTCCAGTTGTCCGTGCCTTCGTCTATTCGTTTATTCAACACGCAGCTTCTGAGCACCATTTAGACCTTGGATTGTTCTGGGTGCAGGGGATGTGTCAGTGAATGAGGCAGATGTGGTCTCAGTTCTCACAGAGTGGGAGAGACAGATACTGTCCAAGTACTACGTGAATAATTACTGACGTACACGTTTGGGTGCATGATTCCGGGAAGAAGGACCAGGAGCCATGGGAATGCATGAGAGACAGAGCAGGCAAGTCCCTCCGGAGGAAGGGATCTTGAAGCTTAAGGAGATGACCTTCCAGCAAAGTGGGAATACAGCCTGGCTCCAGAGGTTCATAATGAGATGGCAGTGGGATTTAGCTCAGTGACACCACCCCTGCCTCTCAAGCTCCAGGCCCTGAATTCGATTCCCAGTACCAATAAATAAATAAAAATTTAAAAGATGACAGTGTTGTTCTCCTACCCAACCCTAATAAGCAAGCTGCCACCCGGCAATGTCTGTTCTCACTTCAAGCAGCAACGTGGCGTATCTACCTACAGATATTTGTGTAAATTTTCAGACAAAACTCAACTGTTTTGAAACTTGTTTAATTGAAATATTGGGTTTCTTATCTATACTCCTCAGTCTATCATCATTGGTCCCCTTCACTTGCATGTAACTTTTCACTGCCCGATGTCACCTCTTGGCGGCATTTCTGTAACCTTCCCGCCTTCAGGGTTCACAGAATGCTCTCTGCAGAACTGGGTTCCATTCTTACTTTTCTAGCTCCTACTCATTATGCCGGTTAGGTCCCTTATGGCATCTTTGTGTGTTTCCTTTTTGCCTTTAATGTGGCATATCAGTACCGTCAGCACTGTTTGGGAAGATGTAGAGTCAGGCAGGCAAAGAGCTGGGAAACATTTAGAATCCAACCAAATGATAGTCACGTATCTCAAGGGCCAGAGAAAGGCAAGTTCAATCAAGGAGGTGGAGGACATTAGTTAAATCTTGGTGGGGACTGCAAATTTCAGGGAGTGGACAGAAAACTAAGATTAAATACAGCAGACAGTGAAAGCATTTAAAAAAGAAATTTGGTACATTGCTAGTATATTTGCAGTGTGTGCAGTTTGCAATCACCTTGGGGAGTGAGTACAGGCACATAATGCAGCTTGTTTTTGTTTTTAGTCCCCTTTTCCCTGAGTATATGATTTTTATAAATGCAGTTTCAACTATTTAAAGGAATTTTAAAAGGAAGTAAAAGTTTTCTTCAAAGTGGTGGTAAAATCTAAAAGATACATAAATAGGATAGCAGTATTTGTAAGCTGCACATAAAAGTGTAAGGTAAAATTCAGTTTTTGACTTTATGCATTTTTAATGCTAATAAATCAAGTATTAATTTTAAGTCCCTGAAGTCTCTGGAAGATAAAAACCCAGACAATTTCACACTGAGAATTTCAGTTCTTAGTGGTTTATCAGTCTTTTCCCTCATGCTGTGAGTACCTTGGGGGCGGTCAATGGTCAAGTCTCACCAAAATGATAATCTTTTGATAAATATGGCTTTTTCATCATCTATTTCACCTCTCTTATCAACTCATTGACCTCATGGTTTGTTCTCCATTCCTATAGAGCAGGACTGCATGTTAAGTTAATATCAACCTTCTTATTTCATTCAGGCAGTCTGAGAGACACACATGGTCTAGAAGCTAGCTTGTTTTTTAAAATTGGCCCAGAACTTGTGGGAAATATTTCCAATTTGATGCACGATCTATAATTCTCAGCCACTGAGACAATCCTGTAGAAACAGTGGATGTTCTGAATGAAGTCTGTAGTAGACATAAAGACCACAGACATTATTTTTGTCTACTTTATAAGTTCAGCCTGGTAGGCTGGATTGAGAAAAAAAAATTGAGTTCATTTTTTTACCTTCTGCAATGAAATGGCACAGGGAGCCCATGATTTATATAAATTATATACATCTTTACACTGTTAATACATTTTGTTTTGCAAGTCAACATAACTGAGAGACAGAAATTTTAATCAAGGCAAGATTGATTGCGTTTGAAGACCAGAGTCAGGGAACGAGGGATGTAGCTCAGTGGTATAGTGCATGGCTGGCAGGCAATAGATTCTGAGGTCCGTCCTAGTGCTGCAAAATAAATAAAATAAACCAAACATCAGAGTCAGATCTCCTCAGAGCACAAAGGTCAGTAGGGAGGCGAGGAGACCACTGTGCCCCAGGGGAAATATTGGGGCTCCTAGCAACTCATGGGAGTGGGCAAACTCTGAGGAGTTTTTCCAGCAGAAGTGACACTTTTTGACTGGTTCCACCTGCTTTCTTATCCAGGATGCTGTGCGATCAATCAAAGGACCACATTTCAGGGGTTTCTGGTTAGTCGGCCTTCTGGAGTCACAGAACAAATGAGTGTACACCTGACATGCCCACACAGACCTCAGACTTGGGAGGCTAAACAACTGGGCAGAAGGGTGACCACCAGTGCTGGACAGACAGGGGACGCAATGGTCCATGGACAGCAGGGCACGGCTCGAGCCGCCTCTTCTAACCCAAGGGCACCCAGCCCATGCCGGGCTTTCTGGGCAGGATGTGCACATGGGGCCCAGGCAGCTGCTCGGTGCTAGCACAAGTGGGACAGCTGCAATGAATGGGCCAAAGAGCCCCTTCAAAGGCACACTGTGCCCAACTTTAACACACGGCTTGCTGCGGACAGCTGAGAAACAGCAGCAGCAGAGGCGTCTGCGGTATGGGGCTGGCAGGAGGGAGGGATGACTCCCCACTGTGCAGAGCCTGCCACCCGGAGCGCTGCACAAAGCTGGGCCTGGCAGCTGCACCCGCCAGCCAAAAGGTATCTTTACACGTGAATCGTTTGGACCAGGGCTCTGGTCACATGGTTTTCTTAGCTCAGGCAAAGTAAGGGACAGCTTTAAAATCCCACTGAGTTGCACCCAAAATGAAGGTACAGGCGATTTCACCACCTTCCTTTCCGGCCTTGAAATTCATCCAAATCCACACTGGCCAGCCAGCTTCAACTGCATGCTTATGTCCTTCCCCAAAGCCAGTCTCCAAGAGGAATGGGCATCCTAGATTGGTCTGTGTTTATTGTCCTTCTAGCTTATGGGGAGGGGTGAAAGTTTGTAAGAATAGGCACGTAGGTGCTGCACCATCAAAAACTTTCTTTGAATTTTACTAGTTCTCTCTAAACGATTAAGTAGCCTTTGCCGTTCTGCTTCTGGGTTATGCTATGTTATTTCTGTTAACACTCAGCACTGTATCTCCTGAGTCTGAGTCGTTTGGTGTCAGGGTGGGGAGCTCACTGTTATTCTGAAAGCCCATTGGACACTTCCTCTTCCTTGGGACCACTTCCGACAGTGCCAGCAACTGTACTGTGGAACATGATTTTCAGACTGAAGAATAGCTTTTTCCACACTTTTCCAGATTCATTTGACTAAGCTAATGAACTCACACGGCTCCATACACATGACCCCCATGGCTCATTCCCCAGGAACCTGCAGAGAAAAGTGGGTTGGCTCCCTTAGATACATGATGTGATTACCAAGAGCGGGTGTGTGGGATAAGCAGATAGACTAAATGGTGACATTAAACAAATTAAAATAGCGTCAGATGTGTTTGCAAGGAAAAAAGTTTCCAACTTCTCCCCAAGGGACCGAGAAATAATGCATGGGCAAGATGCATTTGGTGTTCCTCTTACTCCCCACAACGCGTTTCCTTACTGCTTGTGGCTGTTGTTCTCACGGCTGGACTTTTTTCTCCTAAAACTCTGATTTTTTTATTGCCTTTATTTCCCCCATCATACTGTATGTAATCTGAAAGTGTCAGGAACACCTTGCTTTACTTCTCTGGCCGTGCCTCCTTTGCTCTGCAGAGTCATGATTTCGTTCTGTGAGTGGGAGTTTGAAGGTCACTGTTAGAATTTGGAGATGCAAACTACATTTCTGTGTTTTGTACATTTTTTTTTCCTCATTGAGTTTACTGGTACATTTTAGGTATTCAGTACAGTTACATTTATTATTGGGATTCTGTATCTTTACATGACAGGTGGTCTTGGTTCTCATTTTTCCCCCTGTCCCTGCCCTCCCTTCACCCCCTCCTCCCCTCCCCCTTTACAAACACTTTATTTCCATTTTTTCATTTTCTCATATTTTTTTCTTTTCCCTTATTAGCTTTCCCCTACCCTTCCCACTTTCCCTATGCCTTTAGTCTCTTTCTTCCTATTTCACATTGTCAATTAAATCATTAGGATTTTATGTACCATTATAGTTTATTCACACTGTACATTTTAGGCATAAGAGCAGAGCTAAGTAGTATTCCTTTGGTTGTGCTCTTTTAAAAAAAATTACAGTAGGCTTTACATAACATATGAACCATTTCACAATGAAATGACATCAAGTCCATTCACAATATTGTGTAGACATTACTCTTTCGTCATTCTAAGTAGAAACTTCTTTGTTTTTAAGTGCCTGGATTGAACCCAGGGCCTCACCTGTGCTAGACAAGTGCTTTGCCTCCAAGCCACACTCTAAATAGAAACTCTAAATAGAAATATAACCCCCTCCTCCCACCTCTTGATAGCCACTGTTCTTTCTGTCTCTAAATTTTTGTATTTGAGGTATCTCATACAAGCATAGTTACACAATATTCCTTCAGTGGCTGGCTTATTTCTCTTATTAGAATGTTTTCAAGTTTCATCATGGTGTAACATGGGGCAGAACTTCCTTGCATGGCTGAGTAATATTCCATTATGTGCATATAGCACACCGTTCATTTACCTGTTCGCTTGTTGATGGACAGATTTTCCCCATCTTTTTCCTGTTGAGAATATGCTGCCATACCTGGTTGCTGTTGGAGGATAAAAGGCTCAGATCTAATTGGCAACAAAGGTATCGGTATAGGACACCTGATTTTCTGAGAAAATTTTAGCTTAACTGAAAGTATTCAGTCTTTGTGTGCATGAAAATACCTACTAACTCAATTTGTACTGTGTCAAACTTCAAAAACTACTAAAGATAGAATTTACATTGAGAATTATAGCTAAAATCTCATACATTTCATATGTACTCAATGTTGTAATAAGTAATATCCAGGCCAGAGATTTAGCTCAGTGGTTCTGCCACCTGCCTTTGCGAGCACAAGGTCCTGAATTCTATCTTTGGTACAAAAACAAAAAATAAACAAATACAAGTAATATCCAGACATCTGGCACAGGCCTACAGGGTTTTATATGACAGCAGATAGAAGGAATCGTTGTTTTTGTGTAAGTACTTAATCGTTTACATGAATTACCAATTTCCAGGCTGGACCCTCAATTTTGCATTCTGTGATAGACATAATAACTCATCAGGAGTAAAGATATATCCATTTTTTATTATAGTAGTCAAGAATAATTATATTTACTAATAGAATTGTTCTCAAACCCCACCAAATCTCCAATTTGATTGGGTTTTTTTTCAGCTTAGAGATTTTCTTCACTAAGGCCACCTCAAGTTTTATCTACAATAAGTTTATGAGTAATGTCTGCACATTTCTGTCTCCCTGCTTCCTCTTTCCTTTCCCCTCCTTCTCACCTCCTCTGTGTCCTTCTCCTTTCTCCTCCAGCAAGCAGGAAGCCATGTGTGTTCGAAGATTCTCTTACCTACCTGTAACTTTCCTTGTCTGAGAGATGTAGACACACCTGATTGTCTTTCAAAGTCAGAGCTGTCATCCGGGCTAATTTTTCCAGGCTGCAGTCAGGACAAGTTTCCCTTTGTAAGAAAATGGAGAATTTTCTTAGCAGACACCAACCTTAGATGCTCTGTGTACAAGGTCTTATTTGGAATGCATAAAAATCAGTGCTGCAGACAATGTACAAAATTGTTGGATGTGGTGAAATTGAGGTAGTGGATTCTCAGATATGTCCTTTACCTGTTAGTATAAGGAGCTGAAGACATCCACCTCCCTGGTGGCATCAGTGGCCTGACAGGGCACTGTGAATTCCACTGCCCTGGCATTAGCAGAGTGGCCGGTTGGCAGTATGAGGTCATGGAGATGATCAAGGTCAGAGAGATCCAGAATAGATGCTTTATTCCAAATCTATATCTGATCTGGAAGTCATGCTTCCAGAAAAAAACTCAGGGTCAGAAGACATGCATTTCTTATCCTGTGCCCAGACATAGGCGTTCTCTGTACTGCGGGTCTACCTCTCAAATAGTCATATTTTAATAGCTCACATGATTGAATGCTGGTTTGTCCCTGGCACACAACTGTCTCTGTCTCTGTGTCTCTGTGTCTCTCTTTCTGCCCCCCTACTCCTACCCTACTACTGGGGAACGGAACCCAGGGCCTTAAATGGTAGAAGTACTCTACCACTGAGCTACGCCTCCAGCCAGGAAGTTATGTATTTTTATATCCAATCTTAGGTGCAAACACACCGAAGCTTGACAAGACTGTCACCCCGGGGTTACCCAGCTTGTGAGGGCAAAGAGGAAGCCCCACGGGGACTGCTGCTCCACAGCCTCCTCTTCCTCCCGACCTGCTGGGCTGGGGTTGGGACATGATCTAAGTGGCTTGTTTCAGTTCATTAGTTACAGCTCATTGGTGTCCTAGCCACTGTGGGTCATTCCTCAGAGGCAGCCTTTGATTCCCTGGGCCTCTCCCTGATGCCTTCAATGTGAAATCCCCAGTCCCAGTGAAATGATCAGTCCCCTGGGTAAAAACTGTTAATTTCTGTTTTACAGCAACACATGACTGAGCTCAGTTGGGTGGTGTTGGGTGGAGTCTACATTTGAGAGTTTTCTTGATGCTAGTGACTGCCTACGGATCCAGCCCTGACTCAATTCCTGATATGTGACGCCCCTCCAGCACTCTGAAGAGATCCTCACTTTGTCACCCTCCCTGTCCCTAGGGTCTGGCACATAACATTTCTTGAACAAATGACTCCCTCATTCTAGCAGCCGCCTACGAGGCAGCAGGCAAAAGGGGAAAAAAAAAGAAGAAGAAAAAAGCCAGATGTCCAGCTAAATAAATGAAGCACTCAGGATGAGAAAAACCAAACTTCTTTTTTCCCTTTGGATTATTTTTCTTTAAATTGTATAAATTTATGAGGTATACTGTCATAATTCAATACGTGTTTGTGTGTAATGATCAAGTCAGGGCAGTTAATTTTTTCTTCTCTTTAAACTTTTTTTTTTCAGTGCTGGAAATTGAACTCAGGGCTTTGCACATGTTAAGCATGTCCTCTACCGTTGAGCTACAGCCCTAGCCTTAAACTTTAAATTATTAACATGTAATAATTGTACTTATTTATGTAGTGTGTGTGTATATATATATTTTTTTGTTTTGTTTTTTTGTGGTTTTTTTTTTTTTTTTTTTTTTTTTTTTTTTTTTTGTTTTTTTTTTTTTTTTTTTTTTTTTTTTTTGTACCTGGGATTACACATGGGTCCTGCGCTTGTAAGGCAGGTTGCAGAACCATTGAGCTAAATCCCTGGCTATGTAGTATATTTTAATACATGTGTACAGAAGGGTACTGATTAAGTCAAGATAATTGACATTTCCATCTCCTTATCATTACTTTATGTTGGGGGCCTTTAAGCTCATCTCTTCTAGTGATTCATGAAGTATATAAAAGATTATTGAGACCTGTAGTCACCCTGCTGTGCTGTAGAACACTAGAACTTAGCGTTTCTATCAAACCCTATTTGGGGACCAATTATCCAGCTTCTTAGAGCAGAAGCAAACAGGTAAGCTTGACCCCAAAGTTCCTCGCCTTGTCCTGTGCCAGGTCTGCACTGTCCTCAGACTCTAAGAGAAACAGACATAGACTGCATGTATCTCCCAGCCCCCAGGCTCCCTGCCTGCCCACTCGCTCAGGATGCAGCGTTGAAGAGCCCCTGGAAGGACCTGAAAACTCTGAAGCCTCACCATGTTCTTCATCCACTGTGTATTCTTAGCTAGGGAAGAATGCAAACATGGTGCAAAAACAGCTTTGGCATTCACTGCCTGGAGTGTAGGCTGTGGGAGCATGTTGTGTGTGTGTGTGTGTGTGTGTGTGTGTGTGTGTGCATGTGTGTGATGTTTTTCTACGGCGAGGACAATAAAGTTATTATTGTCTGATATTTGCATTCCACATACAAAAGCAAATGAATTTGCCTTTCCTTATAGCTGGAGAAAGAAATTCACTCCCTCCTGGGCTAAGTGCAGTCCTTTGACCTACAGCTTTGTGTGTGGCCTCAGCGGGGACTGTGATCCACGGTTTTCCAGAAGAAAAGGGAATAAATGAGAAGGTAGGGGCTTGTGCTGAACCTAAGCTTGAAACCCTCCAAAAAGAGGTCTCCAAAGCATATTTCTTCCTCGGTTAATTAAGCACGGACAGGGGATTTATGGAGCAAGTAGCCATTTTCCATTTTTTTCTTACCTATAGCCGTGGCACAAGAATGTAGGGGGAGCAGGGATGTCCATAAATAGTCTGGCTCCGGTTTAACACAGACAATTCCTTTCACAATCACAGCTTAAGCATGTGGTAAAAATGACAATGCCATCCCGTGTCAATAGTTCCAGGGAGACCCTTCATTCCTAGTTACAGCAATAAAACCGCTGGTGGGTGGTCTCTGCTACTGGTTGTCTTCATTATCATTTCATTGTGCTTATGGAGGCCCAGTGCACTCTGGAACTCTCAGGCATTTTAAAAGCCTTTCACGCATCCAAGTGGCTTGACATTCATATTTATATATCTTGCTTGCATGGCAGCAGAATCTCTATTCTTGGGATCCTCATCCTTTGTGTATTCAAGGTCACGCCCCATTTAAGTGGGAATTGTAGTACACCCTGAGAACATCCAGCTATCAGAACTCAGCTCTGATCCAGATTCCTCTGGGTGCTTATTGAAGGCTCTGACTCTCAATTCAAAGTCAAAGTGAAACCTATGGGAAACTTGTTGAATTCCTGTAATTGGAGCTTATCTTGGAACCTTTCAAATTTTCCTCTTGAATCTTACAAAGTTTGGTCGCCTTTGAAATCTCTCTTTGCAAGGTTGCATTTAAAGCAAAGATGGGCTTGCCTAAATCAGAAATCGCATCCAACTCCTTTGCCCTTGGTCTCTCTCTATGAGCAGTGGGTCATCAGTTCAGCTCAGTTTTACGGCTGGAGTATCTTTCAATCACACACCCTCAGCTTCCTGTCCACTCTGTCCTTTTTACTGCCAAATACATCTTCTACAAAGCAAGCCTGGCCGCGCTGCGTTCCCTACAGCTTGTAGAGTAAGTGGCCGTACTCATCAGTAAAGACTGAGGACTCTTCACTGCTTGGACCCTGACTCCCTGGGTCTCACCCAGGGGCCCACACTCACCCTTTCTTCTAGCCAGGTGTCTGCTGCATGGCCTTGTTCCCTTGTGTCTCCGCCTCACTTCCTCTGTGTCTGGGAGTGCATTCTCTTTTCCTCTTCCTGGTTAATTTCTGTTTTCCTGGGAACAGCAGTGTAAGTGTTTTTTTCTCCAAAGGCATTTCCTTTTGGGGCCCTCTGCAGCTAAGTCCGATGCCCTTCCCTTACCCAACATGCTCTGTGCGCCTCTTAGCCAACATGGCCCATCAGATTGGCATTATTGATTTGCTGGTTCCTGCTTCACTTAGACCACAGGCTTCTTGACAGCAGGGACTGTCTCTTGTCTTTCTCTGGATCCCTAGAGATTCCACAAGGTGGATCTGTAGAAAATGAGCAAGTGATTGTTGATCAAGTAACAAATGAATACTGCTAAGCACTCTTGAAATAATCGTTCAAGGTCTGAACCCATTAGAGCAAGGAACAGCTTCTTGTCAGCCTTGGAATTATACGAAGAGGAGCTGGAACTCTGACTAGGAGGCTCTGAGATGGAACTGGGAGACAGATGTGAGGTGCGGAGGCAGAGATAAATTGCTGCTTCCATGAGCTGACAGCACGTGGGGCCACTGTTTGCCCAGGCACAGGTTGGTTTGTTTGCTTGTTTTTATAGTTAGTTTGCCATTTCCCTCTTAAGGAGATGAGCGGTGGCATCAGAATCCTTCCTTCCAACAAGGTTGCTAACAATTCCCGTGAGAATTTTGTACCAATCAGTGGAATGAATCACAGGGAGGCCTCCAATGTGGCAGGGAGGGAATATTCAGGGCTGACTCCCTATTGTTCTCTGTCACTTTGTGAAGATGAAAAGGGACTGTCCTCTGGTGTCTGGGAGTGAGCTGGAGGCTCAGCCGGGTGAATATTCCGACAAAGGATCAGGAAAGCGGAGTGGGTGGAGCGTGCCTGAAGCCCAGGTGGGCGATGTCCCCATGTTGTCCTTACACTGTCCCCTGGTCTCTCTGTGGTCTTCAGGTGGCCTTTATTTAAGCATTACCTGCATGTTTGCAAGATTTTGCCAGTGATTTCCCACAGTTTATTTCAAGCATTTACTGTAGGTGGCTTCAGGAATTTTAAGCAGCACGTAAACTACAGACCACCTGCCTCCAAGGGCCACATCCAGTTGAGTTTTATAATTCTGAGACAGGATAAGACATAGCTCTTGAACGGCTGCCAACTCCCCAGAAAGGCTCAGGGTACATAGGAAATGCCTTCCAGAGGCCCTCCCAGTGCTGTCCGGATCCTCTGTCCTTCAGGAGGCAGCCAAGACCTGTTCCTCTCCCCACAGACAGGCTCACCAGTAGGCCCTTCTGGGGACAACTTTTGTAAGATTTAACCACGGAGCATGAAAAACCAACGAGAGAACATTTTAAAGCCCAAAGATACAAATTGCTAAACTTCTTCTGCAATCCAATTGTCCTCCTTCACCAGTGTTGTAAGCAAACTCTGACTCACTTCCCCTTCTGGGTAGGATTTCCTCCTGGGTGTACACTTAGTGCACTGGGATTCTTGGAATGCCTTTGCCATTAGTCCCTTCTTCAGCCTGGGTCTTTTAATATTCTTGGGCCTTGCTGAAAGTGCTTCTAAACACATGATACCAGCTTCACAGCCTTTGGCATTTCCTAGCATCCTACATAGGTGTACCTGGGCATGGGCATGGCTGTCTTGTGCTTGGAGGGAGATCCGTCGTCACTGTGCATGCTACTCTACCCGTAATCCCATATCCCAGGCAGGGAAGCTGAAGCAACAGAAAAGCCAGAGGGTGATTCATGATATCCAGTGTCAGTCCATGCAAAAGCTCCACTTTGGAAGGTGAGTAAACCAAGTTTCTAAGAGTTCACAGAACTCCACCCATCCTCGTCATGAGCTTTGATTACCTGTTTTCATATGACCTGTGCTCAATGAAACTTTAGACCCCACTAAAGCCTCTCCAGGAGCTGGTCAGTATACTCCAGACACCTGCAGTGGACAGCTAATCACCATGAGCTACCAATTATGGATATAAAAATATGTCAATGATCTCTTAATATTTTAACCTGAGTAGTGCACTGGATGTTTTTGACATTTGCATGAGTTTGAGTATTGTGGTTGGTAATGATTACATTCAAGGAACATTCATTTTATTATACCACTTTTTTACATTTTTTCTGTGGTTGATGGAAAGAAACATAATCATAGCTTTGAATCCTTGAAATATTATAATGTTACATGCCAGCAGAGGGACAACAAGAAGCAAACACAGGAGACATGCAAACCCACACTATGGTTTCAGAATCTTCTAAATGTCCTAAGAGGTAAGATGGCCCCGTTAGGGAGAGAAGCTGAGAGATGGGGTGGGAGATGGGACCCTGCTTGAGCAAGGGAGTGATTTTCTGAGGAGGTATTGTATGAGGGAGGGGGAGAGGTACACAGACCTGAGGGGAGAGTGTTCCACATGGTACAGGTAGCAGGCACAAGGTCTTAAGATGAGAATTAGTGCCACTGAGAGGACAGTAGGAGTGGTGGCTGGAGTGTAAAACCCTAAGGCCTGGGGAAGGTTAGAGGGGATGAGAGGATCCAGATCGTGGTGGCCATTTTTAATTTTATATTAAACATAATTCAAAGCTGACAGAGAGCTTTAGCCAGGAGAATAACATCATTTGATTTATGCTCTAGGAAAATTACCCCATCTGCATTGTGCAATACAGACAATAGGAGGTGCGGAGGAGGCAGGGAAACAGAGGCTACAGGCCATCGGATGGGTGACAGGACCCAGGACTGTGGCCATAGCAGCTGAGACGGTGGGATGTGGTCAGTTTGGGGACAGTTTCTGAGAGCAGCGTTAGTGGGACTTGCTCATGGATTGGATATGAAATACGAGGGAGGGAAGAAATCAATTACGACTCTAAGGATTTTAGTCTGAGTAACTGAGTGGATGATGAAGACACACACTGAAAGGGGCAAGAAAGCTCAGCAGAGTTGGGGAAGAAAAAAGAAATCAAAGCTTCACTGTGGACACTGTTGATTGTGAGGGGCCAGTTAGTCATATAAATGAGGTCAGTGAGCAGGCACTGGAGTATTTGACTCTGGAACTTAAAGGAATGTCTGTGCTGGATTAAAAAAAAAATTAGATGGTCAACAACATAAAAATGTCTTAACTCCATGGGACTGGATAAGAGCCGCCTTGTGAGCATCAGATAGATTTAGAAGTCAAGCACAGAGTCCTGGTGTGTCCCACATTTTGAGAGACACCAAGAAGAAGAGCTGCCTGAGGAACTTCACAGAGCCAGTGAGGTAGGAGGACACAGCATCCTGAAGTCCGGGAGGAATGGGTCTGTAGAAGAAGGGAAGTGACCTGGACCAGTGCTGCTGAGAGGTCCAGCAGGAGGAGGGCAGAGAACCGACCTTCAGCTTTGGCCTTGGCAATCATAATCAAAGCCATTTCTGTCAACGAAGGGGGCCAAGGCTTGATTGGATTTGTTTTAGGAGAGATTGAGAGTTGAGTAAGGAAATGGAAACAGTGTGTAATAACCATGATCTCAGAGATTCTCCTAGGAGGGAAAGCACAGAAATGAGGCTGGGTCTGGATCAGGAATTGGGAGACTTTGCTCACTTGGGCATGGTGATGTCTTGGGTTTGGACAGGGGAGTGTGTCAATGAGCTCTGGAGGAAAAGCTCTTTTCAGCAAAGGAGGCCAAGATGTGAGCTGGACCATCGATGTGGAAGATGAAGTGCCTGTAACACTGACCAAAGAAGCAAGTTTTCCAGAGTCATTCCTGTGTGGTTGAGAAGCTAGGGTCATTGGGTTCAGGAAATGAGGAGGAGCCTTGAGCAGGGGAGTCTCATGATACTTGCTTCAAAGGAAGGTGTTGAAGGAGAGAAGAGGAAGCAGCACAGGGTGCCAGACACCACTCATAACTTTTGGGTGTGGCTGTGTCATGTGTGGAATAAAAACAGCTACAGCGCTTCCAAGAAAGCTTGTCCTGAAAGCACAACCGGAAGTGCACTCGAACGGAGGCTGATGGGACTTTCCGAGGGCGCCGACGGTGAGGTCAGACAAGTTTCTCCTCTTTCCTAAGATTGTCACAGTGGCACAAGTCAGACACACCCTGACCTTTTGTGCCAGTCTCACGGGCCCTGAGCATTTGGGAGATGTTAACCTTCGCAACATTCCACACACTCTTCCTTGCTTGTGTTAGGTGGATTGTGGGACTCAGGACCAGCAACCTCATCCCTCAACACACCAAAGAAATGAAACATCAGAGGGTCAAATGGCTCTGAAAGATCTGTCACTGTAAACTTGCCACAGGCAGCCTGCAAAATGCTAATGTGTGGATTCAGAAGGTTGTCACCCAACCGCAGGCTGCCACCTGAGAAGGGAACACCCAGAGGATGCTGTGGACCCTAACAGCCACCTCTCTGGACTGATTCTCATTATCACAACTCAAATACCATGTTTTTAAAGCACTCCACATGAAAAAGAAGAAACTCAGGAGTTATTAGGTTTGAGGCCAAAAGTTTCAATGTTCTTAAAAGGTTCTGGGCCCATTTAGTGAAGGAAACACTTTATTCTTTAAAATATCCCTTCTTTTTGTCTTTTAGTATTTTTTGTTACAGTGGTAAGAGTGGCTACTGGTGTCTACATGAAGAACCTCGAGGTCATTATGCCCAGATCCTCATATCTGTGATAATTAGGATATGAAATGAGCCACGTTCTGATAATAAGTTGTAATGATTCCATAACATCTTAAACTGACATCACGTTTTTCAAGTGACAGAATTTTGGGGAAGTATGCACAGAGTTTTAGTGTGAAAAGAAAATTTTTGTCCTAAGGTACTAGTAAAAAATGTGCTTCCATGAAAGTGATTTTAATATATCATTAAGTACATGTACATAGTTGGTTCCATGTGCTTAATTAAATTGGTGGATACAGGCAGGAAAATGACCAGCCAATTCAGTCTGGAGGGGGGCGGCGGGGGGAAGGAGAGGAGGAGAGGCAAAGAGGGAGGGAGGAGAGGGAGAAGTTCTGATTTCTGGTTGTTTGGTTCAGAAGACTTGGTTGCTTGAATCTAAATGAACCTATCATGCTGGTAATGGCATTTGCTTGTTCAAAAAGGATTTAAAAGCTGGGTGTGGAGGCACACCCCTGTAATCCCACCACTCGGGAAGCTGAGGCAGGACCATGGCAGAGAATCCAAGGCCATCCTGAGCTACAAAGTGAGTTCAAGACCAGTCTAAACTACACCACAAGACCCTGTCTCAATCAAAAAATCAATCAATCAATAATTTTTTTTGAAAGGGAGAGATCATTTCTTTGGCCAGGGATTTAGCTCAGTGGTACTGCTGCCTGCCTCACAAGCACAAAGACCCAAGTTCGATCCCTGGTACCAAAGACAAACAAACAAACAAAGCAAAAAAAAAAAAAAAAAAACTGCAAAAGGGAGGGATTTTTAAAAACTTTAGTTTACACTAATTAGATCAGACTTGCTTAGACTGATTACATGAGGGGGTTTGGTGATGCTTAACATTATTGTACTACAACAAGCTTGTAGAAAGTGATAGGATACTGGAATCGGGAGCCGTCATGAAAGTAACAGGTACTTAATCTTTGTAATGCCGTAAAAAGAAGAGTTGGCAAAGTTAACTTCTTAGCAATGGTCTGAGGTCTGGCCTTGCACACAGGTTGCCGTAGGTATGGAAATCAGTGGTTGCAGCTGACAGCACAAACACTCCTTTGCACACTTCCACACTAGCCAGTCACTAGTTGGTGATCATACCTTACAATCTCTTTGTGTTTTTTGACACAAGTGCAGCAATAAACAAGAGATTTGCTAAAGGAGCCCTTTCCTGCTTCGGGGCTTTTTGGAACTTGATTTTCTCAGTATCTCCAAGAGTTTTCAGCTCGTGTAAATAGATAATGTGGGGACTAAAAAGATACAAAATAGGTTACCTGATGAGCTCAAGGGAAGAAATCCTCTTTTCCTTGCCCCATGAATACATCTCAAATATGAAGGCTTTCAAGAGCCATTGGAGTTTAGGGGTGAAGGAAAAGCCGAAATCAGCTCTTCTAAAAGCCCCAGCTTTCTGGGATTAGAAATAGAACTTCCCTTACCACCCTTAAATTGCACGAAAAGTTATTCTAGGCTTTGATGACCTGAAATCTCTATGTAGGTTCCTCCTTCTTTCTGAGAGCATTCTGTCGTGCTATTTTTTTTTTTCATCTCAATTAAAATTTTGTGAAAGGACTTGGTTCATTTTATTGACATGCAAGACTTTGGTACTTGAATATATCTTTTTAAACTTTATCTCATTCTTATTTGAAGGCATGCAAAAAAATATGATAATGGGGAGTTTTCCATTCTGACTGTCCCATAAGGAGGCAGCATGCCTACCTCAATTAGACATGCACAAGTCCAAATCCTGAAGTTTATCTTATTAAATGGAGAAGGTATCCCCTAAGTCAGGGTTTTTCTGGAAATATCACCCAAGATAAAGCATGCTTAATTTCTAATACACTGTTAAGTTCTCAATAGACAAATATCATTGCCATTATTATGTGATACTATCTCTTGAATTTTTATAACACCTTTTAACTGGTTTCTTGTTTCTATTATTACTCCCCTTCGGAGTAGTCAAAATGACTTTTTAAACAAATAAATTAATTACAATGTCCCTTAGTTAAAACACCCACGGCTTCCCATTGTTCTCAAACTTAACTCCAAGCCTTTTACCGTAACCCACAAGGATGCAGCCTGCCCCTGCCCACCTCTTGTCGTTGGTCCTTAATAGAATGTCAGATGTCTCTCTGTGCCAAGATCATCCCCAGTGAGGCCTTTACCTTGTTGTTCTCTCTCCCAGGAAGACAATTCTCCCAGCTCACAGCTGGCTTCTTTTCCTTTCACTTTCTTTCGTAATCCTTCCCAGTCAACACCTGCCCTTTCATTTTATGGAGGCATAATTGACAAGTGAGAATCTTATAGATTCAAGGTATACAACACAATGTTTTGATATACATCTACATTGTGCAGTACTTGCTACCACTGGCTAATTCACATATCCGCCTTGTCACAGTTACCGTGTGTGAGAGAACGTATATGGAGAACACTTAGCATTTACTTTCTGCAAGTTTCGAGTACACAGTACACTGTTATTCCCTGCAGCCACTATGCTGTACACTAGGTCTCCAGTACTTGCTCATCGTATAACTGGAAGTTTGTACCCTTTTACCAACATCCTCTCATTTCTGTTGCTCCAGCTCCTGGTAACTTTCTACTTCTTGTTTTTATGAGTTCAACTTTTTTATGTTCTGTATAAAAGGGAGATCATGCAGTACTTAAATCTCTGGGTCTGGCTAATTTTATTGAGCATGGTTTCCTACAGGTTTATCCATGTTTTCCCGAATGACAGAATTTCCTTCATTTTTTTAAGGCTGAGTAATTTTCCTTACGTATATACAGCACCCTTTTCTTATTCATCTATCGGTGGATACCTAGGTTGTCTCCATATTGTGAATAAGGCTGAATGAACATGCGAGTGCTGGTGTTTCTTTGAGACGGTGATTTCATTTCCTATAAACATACACTCGGAATTGGGGTCCAGTCCATATTAATAGCTCTCCTCCTACTGGATCAAAACTTTACATCCAATCTCTTTTTGTCCTACTACTACCACTATCAAAGATTATCTCCTTCATTCATCATGGTTTCATAGTCCTCCTTCCACTCGTGAAAAGCCGACTCCATGACAGCAAGATGTTCTGTTTAGCAAATAGCTGGTATCTAACAAGCAGCTATTAACAAATGAATCAATGAAAAAGTGAGCGTACTGAAGAAATACCACAAAAATCTCTGTAATAATCCTTAGAACAGAAATCAAACCTATTTTAATTATAGTATGGTATGAGTGTATGTGCAGAGTTGAGAGTTCTTAGTGGCTCTGGGTGATAAATAATCAATAATAATAATGGAGGGGTTTCATAAATCTAAGACAATTGGAAAACCTTTCCTTGGAGGCCAGAATCTCAGGGAAGACTAAGAGAAAGATCTGGCTTTGATGTGTGGATTTAGTTCAGACTAAATTAAGACTTACTATTCACCCTGCTTCTTGCCATGGTGTAATCCTATGCTCATGTGGACGATAATTATGCTACAGTTCAGGGGAGAGGAAGAGGGGACCTCCAGCATTCCTTTTTTATTTCCTCGGGGGCCTAATTCCATTGAAAGGACAAAAAAAAAAAAAAAAAAAAAAAAAAAAGAGGAGGCTTTACTGATCTGAGGGAGCCTGAGCTGTCCGTGTTTCTGTCTTTCCAGGTAACCACACAGCCTCATCCTGCAGGAGGGAGAGATGGTAATGCGGAATTGGCCTCCTTCCAAGGCCCTTAGAATCCAAGTTCATGGGAAGAACCACGCACACACGTTCTGGAGACCCCTCTCCAGAAGGATGCATCTCCTTCCCCGATACTGACCTCTGCCTCTTCAAAGGCAAAATCTGATCCATTAATGTTCTCCTGCGTCGGTTTCATGAAACATTTGGATGGGCCCTTCTTCACAAATGAATAAAAATGAGTAAAGTCCTCCGAATCAAAGGAAAGCCAGGACCGGCTTCCAGAAGCACGAGGCAACCCAGAGAGTCCATCTGCAGCCAAACCATGCAACAGACCCAGACACAGCTTAGAGGCTGGCAGCAAGTCTGCCTGCAGGATCTGCCAAGGAGCCAGATGCTGTTGCTTCCAAAGCTTGGCATCAGGGCCCCTGATTGCCATCCAACAAAGAGGAAAAATAGGAATGATATAATGTGGTGGGATAAAACACATCCCACCTCAACCTTTTTTATTACTCACTGAAAAAAATATGGAAGATATTTATGGGAAAGTACCAATGTTTTTGGAAATATTGTACATACATTAGCTACAACACCATTTTTGCCAAATGGGAAATATATTTAAATTATGCAGTCTGCGTCTGTCTAAAAATAAATTGTCATCTTTTCTGATCAATGTATATGTCCAGGATATGGAAATGACTCTGCTAATTGAGGATGCTGTCAACCAGTGCACTTGTAAGTTACCAAGAAGTAAAGTTGTGAAGAAGTCTGTCTGTGTATGTGCATAAAATAGCAATTAATGTTGTTGTAATCTAAAGTGAGTATAAGAAGGATTGGGCTTTGAAAAAGAAGAACTCTCTAGTGAAGGTGGAGTGTTGAATTTCATGGTTATATAAAGTATTAGGAGTTATGTTAGGCTGGATGAGATAAGATGTTTATGAAAAAGTAGAATGTGGAATGTGATAAAGGGCGGTGCCTGCCAAGGCTCCGAGTAGTATTAATAACCCACTATAGATGACAGAGTACGGAGGATTCACTGTCATGTCCCCTCATCCGGGTTTGAAATTAGCGAATGAGGGTCACTTTTGATCACGCAGGTGAAATCTCTATTGTTCTGAGAGTAACTCAGAATTCTCCATCTAAAAACAAGAAAAATAAGCAAGGATGAGAGTTGGCATTTCTCTGTCGAGTGAGAAGAAGGTGTAACCAAGACCAGCGCATTTCTGTTTCTCCCTGGATTCACGCTCACCTGGACCCCCACCCTCTGAGACATCGTGCGCTTCACCAAGGAAACCAGAGTTGATTCCGGAGACCTCAGCACATTAGCACAGGCAAATGTGTCACCTTAGCTCATTGACTGACAGGGATTTGAAAATGCGGGGGGGCAATCTGTGAGTGAGGAAGGAGACTTCGAGGGCATCAGGGAAGGGACCCTGGAGCTGTGAGGACGACAAGGGAGAGGAGGAGCCATGCTGGGAGCAAGGAGGACTCTGGGAAAAGTGCAACTTCCCACAGCCTTGCCAGGCTGGAGCATTATTGTAGTTTGTGTCTGTAAATGAGAATCTGGGAAATATCTTTTAAAAGGTGTTTTTGGAGGGTCTAAAATGCAATTGCTGCCTTTCTGAAACACTCGTTTAAGTATAGATAGTTGTAACTCCAGTATTATTTCTTAACCCATAATCCTTGGGTTTCTCTTATGAGTGAAAAAGGCAATAGATTTGAATACAAAGATCATTTCAGCGAGGAATGACAGATTCTCAATTTAAATTGTTTTGTACTTCGTGGAGCTCTCACACTTCACAGAAAGGAAAGGGCTCCAGAGAAACAGATAATGTTTTCTTGTAAAACCTCCCAAAGATCTTCTTAAGTCCCTCCCACTCTCTTTCAGAGAAACTAATTGCATTAGAGGGCAGAATGCAAAGGTCTGGGTTCAACTGCTGTCCCCGGCCCGGGCCAAGTGTAGATCCACACAGATGCCACCATTTGTCCACAAAAGCCCAGGCACACCTCATATGGAGACTGGGGAGATGTAAGCCGACTCACACCTTGAGAGAGCAAGTCTTTTTCTTCCTAACCTCTCTGAGGATTGCTGGGATGAGGCTGGTCTCCTCTGATCTCTTACTCTGTATGTTACTTATGCTAAAAGGACAACAAATAAGTGAGATTCGAGGACTTTCTGAAATCAACAGTTCAACCTTCTCATTATTCCTACTGCTTCACAGTACCTTGTAATGCTAGCAAAACCATAGAGATTCACCAAAAATGAATGTCTTTTCAGTACACTTCCAAATTGGAGCAGGAGGGCAGGTCTAGCTCAGGTTAAAAATGTTACGATATAAACGCAAATTCATCACCGTTACAGTCAGCAGATCGTACATTCCAGAGTGTCAGGAGGGGACTGTGATTTGTGTCACTGCAGAGAATGATAAATTACTGTTGAAGACAGAACAACCAGAATCTCCGCCACCACATAATAGATAATGATGCACCCCAATCTTTTCTAAATGTTATTTACACTTATCAGGGGTCGAGGGCGGCAAAACACAAACGGGTTTAATCTTTGCTCTCCCAGGACTCGACACACTCAGGGTGTCTCTCTGAGACTTCCCGTAATTTTCAGCAACGTGATAAGCTCCAGCTATGCACAGTCTGTCCAAAAGGGATCAAATATAAATATTTCCCAAAAGAAAGAGTGTTTCAAACCCCATCAATCAAAGCCTCCGAGAACTCTGTTACTGTAGCATGCTGGAAAGGATTGCCGAGGTGACAATTTGTTCCAGGAAGGAGCTACTGAAGTAAATGAATGAGGCCGTGTTGTGGAAAGAGGAAGCGGGTAGGCAGAGGGAACCCACAGGGAACTGGAGCGAAGTGGCTTTCCTAACCTAGACCTTTTGTCCCAAGCCTGAAGTAGAACTGCTATTTTATCTTTGTAGACCTCTGGCTCCCCACTGCACAAACAATGGGCGCTTGTCTCCCTGACATACAGCCCATGACCTCAGCTTGCAGCTGTGTTCACACTCCTCAGCCCTAGACATTGGGAGACCCCAGGCCCACTCCATAGCATACACAGTAAAATGTACCCACATAAAATATAGAGGATATTATTTTTTGCTACAAAATGATTCCAAAATTATAATTTTGCCTTTTAAGTTGTTTTGCTGTGAGTAATTTAAATTATGATTGGCAGCGTTTCCCTGAGAATCCTTGTTGGTGCCTACTTAGGAATTCTTGTAAAAAGACAAATCTATAGATTTTATTGTTTTCAAATGCCATGTTGTGTTTATTATTATAGTTGGCCATCCACATCTAGGGGTTCTGCACCTGTGGATTCAAACAACCTTGGGAAAAGATATTTGGGGTGAAAACTTGTCTTTACTGAATACGTACAGGCCTTCTGTCTCCTGCCATTTTCGCCTAGGCAATACAGGGTAACAACTATTCGCATAACACTTATACTGCATTGGGTATTATAAGTAATCTAGGGCAGACTTAAAGTATAGTGGAGGGTGTGTATAGGTTATCTACAAATAATATGCCATTTTTTAACAGGGACTTGAGCATATACCAATTTTAGTATGGGGTGAGGGTGTCCAGGAACCAATCGACAAAAATACTAAGAAACAACTGTAGTAAATTAGCCATTAAATAAGTACCATAATGCCACTTTTGCAAATAAAATATTTATTAATTTCAATTTTACAGTTCTCCTTTAGGGCTACAAACATGTTTGATTCTCATATATTTTCATAGGTTCCTAAATAATTTGTAGTTAATGGCCAGAATCAGCTGCTCCAATTCTCAAGAGGAAAAGCATCAATATACAGGAAGTGGGGATTCTATTCACTAAGCCTTGCATCCCTATGAATCAGGTTCCGTCAGGTCTCTGATTTCTCTGTAGTTCTTCACAACTAAGCACATTTAAACTGCTTAATTTGGGTGCCCCCCAAAAGCTGTCCTTTGGTGAAGGAAACATCAGGGCTATGCACAGTACATAGTAGAGATCTGCCATGGCACTGCTCCAATGGACTTAAAGAACAAAACAACCCCTCCAATGTGCTCTTGACCTTTGATTCCACTTTCAGTAGACCTTGAAGGCTTGAGATGATGGTGTCTACATGCAAAGTCTCCATCCTTCTTCTCTGTAGACCTGAGGCATGCTTTTGAGTCTACTTCCTTTCCATTGGCTCAGCAGTAAGTTTCCTTAGGGTTTAGGCCCTAGACATAACCTTTCCAATATTTCTAACCAATGTGGAAACTGAGAGAATGGGCAAACATCTCCTTTGCTGCTTAGTTTGGAGAGCATATATACGTAAATGGGATGGAGCACTTCCTGATTTATTTCCCTGACTTATCCTACTCTCAGAACTGTACAAAGTCAGTCTATGAGAAATACTCTAACTATGCTCCCAGTTGAAATATAAAGAAGTAGGAGTTCTTTCTTCTGTTCTTTTCTGTCTTTTGTGTCTTTGGTTATGCTGCTGGTGTCCTTGCGGGCTTCCAGCTCTTGGTGGCAGGGTCTTGGATCAGCCCTATCTCTCTTGCCTCAGGCAGTTCCTTTAATTTGTGACTCTGATTCCACAGATTGGCTTCCTGCATGGATGTTTCCAGTTTCCCAAACCATCTTTTGACTTTGTACCACTCAACCCTCTGGGTATTATTCATACTGAAAATCTCAGTCATCACAATCCACATGGAAATAAGATCTCCTGTCTCAGAAGCATGGTTCATAATGACCAAATCATCCTCCATGATTCCTACTATGACTGTTAAAATATTCAAAACAACAGCTTTGTATTTTACTTTCTTTTGATTTTCTTCCTACCTCCCTGGTAATTTCTAGTATGTCTTTTTGTCCAACTGTCACAAACTGGGGAGCCAACCTTATAATTTTCATGTATAGGCTCACTCCTACTCTCTCAGTATTCCTGCCCCTAACTTTGTCCTGTCCCTTACACCTTTGGTTTGTTTCTTTAAAGAGCTGAGCAATATATATTTTTTAAAATTTATTTGGTGCTGACGATCCAACCCATTGACCTATATACTCCAGCCCTGGTACCTTTGAACCTACAGTGTAGTTCATTTATCAGAATGTTTTAATGCACATTTTTAAAAATTCCCTTACTAGGATGTTAGCTTTACAAGAACAAGGATTTTTGTCTGTTTGTTTTTTGATGTAATACAAATATATAGAACGTTTCATGACACATAATACATACTCAACAAATATTTGTTGAACAAATAACTGAATAATACTTCTTCCATTCCCTAAAGGTTTAAACAAAAATCTCTCCTAACTGGTACCACAAACCCTTGATGTTAAGTGCTAACATTTATAAACATATCCAAAGGATCTCATCTGCAAGTCTTATTCAAACTCTTAGGTCCTTTACTTCCTGGTTAAAATGCAGCAGTCTCATTAGCTGTGTAAACATTACAGATGAGAGAAAAATCATCATCTGGCAGGTTTAGTGGTGTATAGTACAGAAATTAGGTTACCTGCATCTCAGAAGTATGCCCGATAGGTTTCCCTTTTCACTGGAACATGCTTTTATTGTTTAATTGAGAGTTCACTAACAACATGAGTGACTACAGCAAATTTAACAATACACGTAGTTTTCTCAAAATGTCCTTCTAGCGTGTACTTCAAGCACCTTACAAAAATGCCTACAAAAGAGAATTCAAACCCAAAGGTTTGAAATATCAGAGATTCCATGTGTTTTGCTTTGTTTCAAGAGGTAGAAAGATCTACAACTAATAGGTACATATCTTAGGAAGATTTTTGATTATAAGGAAGAATGTTCTAATAATGAGACCCACCGAGAATTGAAACAAATAAATGCCTTGTCTATGGAGGGCTGCAGTCCCTGGAAGAACGTCCCTGGGGACTGAATGCCATCTGTCAGGGTTGATGTAGAGACCATTCCAGTGATGAGTGAAAAGTTGGAGTGACCTTAGGGGTCCTTCTTGTGGGGAGGCTTCCGTAAGACCAGTGGGTTATACTGAGTTAGTTCCATAACTCATTTGTACTGGAGGAACAGGAATCTCACCTTAGCTGATAGGTGAGTGTTATGGTTTTGATCATTAATCTCTCCCAAAGGCCAGGGGTTGAGAGCTCGGTCACCAGCCTGTGACACTATGGAAAAGTGGTGGAACTTTTTGGAGGTGGGGCCTAGTGGGAGAAAGTTAGGTCACGGAGGGATGTGCCCTTTAAGCAGATTGCCCCATTTTCTCCCTTTCTTGAGCAGCTTTTTTCCCACAAAATGTTCTGCCTCACCACAGGCCCTAGTACAGCAGGAGCAACTAACCATAGACCGAAACCTCTGAAACCATGAGCCAAAATAAACTTTTCTTTCTCTTAGGTTTATTTTCTTAGGTATTTTCTAACAATGATAGGAAGCTGACTGAGACAAAGGGTAAACTGAGGCATGAAAGAAATGAACAGATGACCCAAATTTTCAGAATGAAAAATTCATGAAAAGAACACCCTTCTTTCTGAATTCCATTTTCCCTTCACGTCAGATATAATTAGCTTTCAAAGTGAAAAGTATCAATCAAATGTGAAGGGCAAGGCAGAAATGTTTCCATATTCTTTCTACTTGAATAAAAAGGAATCTGCTTCCTAGCAATCAAAATTCACTTCTCAGAATCCAAAATTAAGTGTAGATAACCAAATGAGGATGAGCAACCATTTCTAATTGCCTCTCAGAGTAGTCAAAAACATTCCAAAGGGAGAAGATAGGAAACAGATAAAGCAAGGACCAGATGAGTCACATGAGTGGCTTAGATGCAAAGACTTAGAGTGAGAGATCACTGACTCTGGGCATGATGTCATTTAAAAACTTAAAGTTAGCCTGGCGCGGTGGCACGTGCCTGTATTCCAGCACTCTGGGAAATTTAGGGAGAGGACTTCAAGTCTGAACTCAACCTGAGCAACTTAGCAATGCAGTAAAACCTTATCTCAAAATAAAAAACAGAAAAGGGGCTAGAGGTACACTTCAGTGTGAAAGCACTGGATTTAATCTCCAGTATTTATTGCAAACAAAACAAAAACCTTAAAATTACAGCCAGTATCAATAACGTGATGGCAGTCTGTAATAATATTTCCTATCCATCCCTTCTCCCCTAAGCTCTTGAAAGAGTCACGCAAAATTGTTTTGATCCTTTCTATAAAACACAGTAAGTAGTGCATCTAAGGAAAGTGATCATCAATTCACATTTGTTACAGGTGTCACAGTTGCTACCACCATTCACTTCCCTGCTTCTGGACGTAGTGACAAAGGTTGGAAGACGCGAAGGGACCATGTATATTCCAGGCTCCAAGAACTCTGAACAACCGCTGTGGTGGGGAAACAGGAAGTTGGGAGTGGCTGGAATTGTAAAACTCAGTATCAGAACTGACAGAAGGTCATAAATTTTATCTCCTATTACTCTTTCCATTCTAAATAGTTCCAAATAAGTCCAACATCAGGAGACTGAGCCCCATCAGAAGATTTTCATTAGGAAATCCTGATTCCTAAAGGTCGTGAAGGTAATTCCTCTTACGAAGGAGAGGGGCTACCATCTACCAAAGGACATGAATTCTAACCACAAAAAGACGCCATAAAAGGAAATCACTGCTTTGGAGATTTATCCCGTCCAGGATCCTGAGATTCTAACCTCATGTAAACCTACTGGGTGGGGATTCCTGAAGTCCTTTTTCTCTTATTTACTCTACAGCTGTTTTGAGTAAAGGGCTTCTTAACTTCACCCTGTTTCTTCCTCCTCTCGACCCCCTGAATTCTCTTCCTGTCCCACGTCCTTGGAGTGAGCTGCAGCACAGTCAGGCAACTTTAAGCTTTTGGCTGAAGTTTTTGCCCCCATTTGCCTGGAATGGTGATGGGAATGGTTCTGGTGAGCAATTATTAGTGTTTTTGTTCTTCTCCCAAAGCCATAACCCAACCCCCTTCTAAAGCAAAGAGGCTTGCTGGAGGCCATGGCAAAGTCGACATACATTACCTCTACTTCCTTACTGGACAGTGCCCTCACTAGTGATTCTTCTCCAGCCGGGAATCTTCCTGACATCATCTTCATCAAGAATCCCTCAATGGCAGCCGGGGTTTTAGCTTAATGGTGCTGCCGCCTGCCTCACAAGTGCAAGGACCCAAGTTTGATCCCCAGTGCCAAAAAAAAAAAAGAATCCTTCCATGGAAAATCTTAGTTGAGTCTTTTTTCCCAAGTTTAAATGGTCCAGTGGCTCAGTCATCAATGGAACAGCTGGACAGAGCTTCCTGCCTATCTTTGGAGAATTTCTGGTATATGAATTCAAATACTTGCCAGCTCTCTAACTAGCTGCGAGCACTGCTAAGGATTATTTAACCTCTCTGGGCCTCAAGTCACTGTATATATGCATGCGGTACAGCTGGCAATGCCCATTTTGCAGGCCTGTTCCCAAATATCAGAAAACGGGCACGAAATCTTTGCAAAGCAGCAGACACTCAGAAAAGTACTCTGACTAGGGAGGTTCCTTTTTTAAGCTCACTTTCTCCTGAGCAGTTGTTACTATCTGCTGCCTGCATAGCTCCTTACAGTGAGACCCAGATGGGCTGCCCCTCCTCTTGTTTCTCTCTGAAGTCCTTGGGTGGATGAAGAAAGCTAGAAAAACCCCATGCAGAAGTCACCAGACTATCCAGGAAACCGCACTCCAATGTGCTCGAGTTTCAATCTCTGTCATGTCTCTGAAGGTATAGGAAAACTAAGAGGATTGTTGGATTATGGGACAGATTGTTAGTCAGCTTTTGGTCACTGTGACGAAATACCTGAGAAAAACAACTTACAGTGGGGAAAATGTTTATTTCTGGCTCACAGTTTCAGTGCTCTTAGTCCAAGCTCGGATGGTTCTGATGCTTTGGGCCTGTGGTGGCGCAGGACAATTTGATGGAAGAGGCATTTTCACCTCATGGTGGCCCAGAGGCAAAAAGAAAGAGGAAGGGACCAAGGTCACAGTGCAAGGTCTGTTCCCAATAACCTAAATGGGCCCTGTTACTTAAAGGTTTCACCACCTCCTGGTACTGTGCCTGCTGGTGACCAAGGCTTTAACTCATGGGCCTTTGGGGGACACTTGCAAGCCATAGCAGATGTTACTGAGGATAATTTTCCTAGGAATTAAGTAACTAGAATCAGCCTTTACTTCCAGCTCAGATTGTTACAGCAGTTCATAAGTCCTTTTTGATGATTTTCTTGCTGAAGCTGCTTTTTGCTTTTGTCTCTCAGCTGAAGTCTAGAAACTCCTCGAGGGGAGCTGCTAAGTTCTACACCTGTTTGTGCTGCCTTTACAGCACCTGGCATGGGGCTGGGCATACAGTCAGGGGCCAGTAAGTGACAAAATGAATAATTGTGGCTGATTAATGGATGAGTTAATAAATAAATGAGTTAATTGACTGGGCATTGGGAAGAGGGGACCCTTGAGCATTTAGCCTCATCCTTTGTATAGGATGAGGATGGAAACAGAAGGAAAGATAAGGTGTGAGCAGAGAGGATGCTGAAAAAGGAAAACAGCATTCAGCCAAAGCCGGAACTAGAGGCAGCCCGAGTGGCCCCACTGTGAACAGTCCAACTGTCCAAGTCCAGGCTCTCAGAGCCAATGCCCAATCTCTGAGCCGCCAGGCCTCCCCGGGCTTGGTGTCAGAGCCCATGCTGCTGCCGGGAGCAGTCATGCGTGTTACCTCAGCAGCCCAGGCCTCGAGGACCCTGCCAATTTACCTTCCATTGCATGGGCCACGCCGCTTCATCCAGTGACTCTGCAGTCCCCTGTCCCTCTGACATTTGGGGGATGACAGCTCCCAGCCCACAGTGTGTAGTTTCAAGGGAAAATGCAAAGGCAACTCCTTCGCTCTTGGCTGAGGAACAACTGACCCCCTCCCCTCCCTATGTGAGGCTCTTTGTTGACTCTCGATGCGTCGGTTCCGAACAGTTTCCGTTCATGTTTCTGCAGGCTTGTGGGGCCTCCTATTCTCGCTTAAAGACACTGCACAGGAACATGACACCCAGATCTGTCAGCAGTCTGGTTAAACCCCGTCACACCAAATTGCAAACCCATTTCTGGGGTCCTACTTGAGCAGCTCTTTGCTCTCTGAGAAATCCCAGCTGTCATCTGGGGCTGAGCTAAGGGCAACTTCCCTGATTTGTTCTCACTTAATCTAGTTCCTCTGTAAAAGCTTCTGCCCCTTTCTGTTCTGAGAGCTCAAGACTGAAGGTCACAAGGGCTCCTGCTCTGAGATCAGTTCCTGTCTGGACAAGGCTTCAAGGCAACAAAGCCATGCTCTGCCACCATCCTTGGCCAAGCAAGCAGACCCTCCAGATGCCACTTGGTGACCACGGTCACCTTCACCTCTTCTTGGTGTTGTGTCATTAGTAGCGAAGATTGCAGGTCCTACCTCTAGGCTCAAATCTTGCCTCTGCAATTTGCAGGCTAGGGGGACCTTGAACAAGTTATTTTCTCCGTTCTTTAGTTTTCTCACCCGAAGACAGTGCCCACTCGGTAGGGTAGCTGTGAGACTCAGACAAGGTGACAAATGACACACTTGTGACACCAGCACTTGAGTAATGCTGGCCACAGTAACGACCCCAGAGCACCACAGTCCTGGGAGCCGCACCCTCATCCTCCGTGCTGACTGCAACAGGAAAACTCAAGATGTTTTCATCTTGGCACTGCCTCTAGCTAGCTGCGTGTTCATGGGGAGAACACAGCTGTTCTGCGCCCCAGTTCTCTCATTGGTAAACACAACGGCAACACCTATAGCTACAAAGTTGTTAGAGGAATCAAATGAGGTCATGGAAATGAAAATGCTCTGTGTTGAAGCTATACAAATGCTAAGCGATTGGGTGTTACTGTCTACAGCATGTGAATGATCTGTTTTTTGCTTGCAGAATGTTTCTCCTGGGAGAGGGATTCCAGAATTTGCCCCTGTTTGCAGGCTGATGCTTGGCTACCTAAGTGGTGAATAAATTCTGCTCTATGTGGTTTTAAAATCATTTCCCAAATTTGATCCTTGCTGTGGTCTAGGTGTGGGTTCCTATGAAACTCACTCTGAGCCCTAATCTCCATAGTCATATGTTGACTGTATTTGGAGATCAGGTCTTTGAGAGATAAATGAGATTTGATGAGATCATGAAATGTGGCCTATGATGGCAATGGTGGCTTTGTGAAGGAGGAAGGGAAACCTGAGTTAGCAAGCTTGCTTTGTCTCACCATGTCATGAGAGGGCTCATGAGCAAGAGGCCCTCACCAGTGGCAGTCCCTCAACCAGGGCCCTCCCAGCCTCCAGAACCTTAAGCAGAATAAACTTGTATTCTTTGTAAATCACCCTGCCTGTGGCATTCATGACAGCAGCAGAAAACAGGCTGGTACAGCACTAGGAAAACATTAGCAAAAATTATCAACACTTTGTAAGGTAAGAAAGAGCCAAGCTACGGGTCAGCAGGCCACATGTTGGCCCAGGTTCACAGAAACTGTCCCCAGTGGAGGCCACTGAAATGTTCTTGATCAAGGTCTTCTCATCACTAGAGCAAGGATAATAACCACTGTTGCCCATTTGTTGGCTCGGTGCCTGTTAATTGCAGCTCCCTCTGCCATTTGCCCCACACAGAGCATTAATTAGATGGGTCCAATGAGTTGTTCACTGAGGAAGGAGACAGAGTTGGCTCCAGGAGGAAATCTGCAAGTCCTTACTTTAAAGGTCTCAATTTCTTTTTCATAAAGCATCCACAAATTAAGTTGCTTGGATAGTATAAATATGGGCACTGTATACTGCAACCATAGATAGATCCAAGCAACATGTGGGTATTAATGGGTACCTGGAACTCCAGAAATATCATTTGTAGGGGATCTTGTTTTCTCTTCTCTTCTTTATCAGCACTTGCTCATTGGTAAAACCCAAACCAGTCATCTCTGGGAGTAAAAGAAATCCCTGGGGGAAACTAAAGTCCCGAGGAATCACTGAATTACAAGAAATCCTTTGTTTGAACATGGATGTATTGCAGGGCGTGGTGGCTCACGCCTGTAATTCCAGCACTCAGGAGGCTAAGGAAGGAGGATTGCTGTGAGTTCGAGACCAGCCTGGGCTACATATTGAGTTCCAGGTCAGTTTCAACTACATAGTGAGACCCTGTCTCAAAAAACCAAAAAATAAAAAAATGAACATGGATGTATTTGGAGGAGGAATCTCTAGACAGGGCCGAGAAACTGTGACTTCTTCCTCCATCCCTTGTCCTACACATCCATCTCTTTGTCTATGACCCTTGTAGTATCTTTTATAGTAAGCCTGTACGTGTAAAAAACAAAACATAAAACTCTGATTTGAGTCCTCTCTGTCTGTCTGTCTCTGTCTCTCTCTCTCCCCCTCAAACATATTATCTACCTCCCCTAAGAAAAAACTATCTTGTTGCACTCATCAGTCCTATGGAATGTGCTGGGTCCAGCATGTTCTACTAGTCTCAATGGAAGCAGGGCCCCCGCTGCATCACAGAGAAGGAAAGATGGCCACCTGCAGGAGCGATCAGGCTGTTCTTCCTTCCCTACCCTCTCAAGCACAAAAAGTTGAGCCAGGTAGAAGGCATGGGCTGTGGTTAGAACCACCCCTTTTATACCCACCATGCTACTAAGAGAAGCCTGAAGTGCATGCAGAAGCAAGGAGGCCTTCCTGCCCAGAAACACTGCTGCGCCTGGAGGTCAAGATCAGAAGGGCTTGGAAACTGGCTGATGACAAGAATCCTTTTGGGCCTTTGTACTGGGCGACAGGTGTGTGGGGGCAGTCACCTGCCAACTGCACAGTGTGCTCCAGAAGATGCTTTGCTAGACCACAAGTTGTGAGCAGAGGAAACAGGATGTCCATGAAAGCAGGTGGAAAAATGAGTGTCAGGAGAAAGGGTGAGTAAAGTGAAACAGGAGCAAAAAGACAGCCTTTGCAAAAGAAAACTAAAAACATCAACCTTGACTGTGCAGAAAGGAAAAGGCATCCATTGTGCACTCTGCTATTGGAGTTTGGTCACTTCTTAGATGGAGAGCCAAGTACCTGTACGGAACAAGGACTGTGAAGGATTTATATTTTTCGACCTGGAAATTGAATCTTCTAGAATATACTTAGAGGGGCTGGGGTGTGGGTCAGTGGTAGAGCATGTACCCGGGATTCCATCGCCAACACTGCAAAACGAAGAAAGAGAGAGGGAGAGAGAGAGAGCACAAAGTACTATATAGTAAAAGGAAAAAAGAGAAAAGGACAGATTCTATTCAAGGATTAACATTTTTTAAAAATACATATATATAGAATTTCATCTTCAGCTGAAATTATAAATACATAAATATAAATTTCATCCCAAATATATACAGGATTTTTAGAGCAATTTAAAAAATCTGCATCACATTCTAATGTTGTATCTGTGTCATTACACATCACACACCATACCTTTGGCAAAAACCAGGAGTGAGTCCTAATGTAACTGGGGGCTGGAGGGTAATGAGCACCATAGGGGGCTCGCTGGCTGTAGTGCTTGTAGCACTCTGGTCTGGGGTATAGTTGTTTGGGGGTGAGATATAGATACAGATGTATAGGTGTGGATATGCATAATGTACTCAAATACTGTATCCAGGGATAGTTGGATGGCCAAGTCCATTCAGATACCACTACAGAGATCCAATCTGCAGCCATTTGGAGAGGTAAGAACCTCAGGGGGCCTGGGAGTAGCTCAGTGGTATAGTGCTTTCCCAGCACGCATGAAGCCCTGGGTTCCATCATCAACACTACAAGAAACCAAAATTTAAAAAGAACGGTGTCTACGCTAATGTACTAAAGTATGCAAAACACCACAACATAGTGTGTGTACTCTGAAGTCAAAGTGTACACAAGTGCAGTTTTGAGGCTCAGAGATAAATTTGGAAAAATATAAATAGCTGGAACTTTAACTTCGCTTTTTCTACCCTCCTCAAACATTTAAGGACACAATAGAAATTTTTTTTGAATTGAAAAAAAAAAAAAGAAGTGAGAATGTGGTAGACAAGAACTTGAAGGATCCAGAAAGCGAGTGGAAGAAACAAAACTACAACTCCCACAAGAATGGAGAGTCCTCACTGTGCCTTCCTACCCACCCTGCCTACCAGGGCTCTGCTCTAGTCACTGAGGGCCACCAACTTACTTCCTCTTCTTTTGGGGTGTGTGTGTGTGTGTGTGTGTGTGTGTGTGTGTGTGTGTGTGTAAAATTTGCATTTCTCGTTAATGTCTTTCCCCTTTCTTAGATGGGAAGACTGAATGCCAATGGCTCGTTGATGAAGAAACAAAACTACAACTCCCACAAGAATGGAGAGTCCTCACTGTGCCTTCCTACCCACCCTGCCTACCAGGGCTCTGCTCTAGTCACTGAGGGCCACCAACTTACTTCCTCTTCTTTTGGGGTGTGTGTGTGTGTGTGTGTGTGTGTGTGTGTGTGTGTGTGTGTAAAATTTGCATTTCTCGTTAATGTCTTTCCCCTTTCTTAGATGGGAAGACTGAATGCCAATGGCTCGTTGATGTCTATGAAGGGGGCTGTGGGACTTTCCTAGGGGTGGGCTCCACATTCTGGGACCCAAGCTCTTGGAGAGGAAGTGTAGGAAGGCAGAGAAGAGGCACACCCCACTGCCCCAGAGTCCAGATTGGCCACTGGCAGCAAGTTCCAAAGCCCTAGATCCAACAGTGGGCTCCCCTGGTCCAGCCACAAAACATTTATAACCCCTCTAAGCAGTCCTCTGGCAGAGAAAAGCAAACTGTGAGCTCAGGAAGCTAATGACCTTGAAACTATCCATTTATCTTGGCCTTTCCCCTCCATGTGAGATGCCACAAAAAGTGCCAGTCTCTCTCTTTCTCTCTGAAGAAGAATGAGTAGTTCCAGAAAGCCAGGCCTCACCCTTGCCTTCCCTTCTGGGCCAGACCCAGAGCTGGAGAACCAACAGGAACCAGAGGGGAGAGGAAATCATTCTTGATCATCCCCAAATCCTCCATGTAGCAGAGAGCTCACCTGAGTTCTGCTTCAAAGCCTAATGTTGTCGGCTTCTCCATAAATCTTCATAAGTAGACAGCGCTGATTTCTAACAAACCTCCTGCCTGGAGCCAGAGGCTGGTGACAACTCTCCCAGTTCGAGCTGAGCTGGCAGCCAGCGGTGGACGACACAGCTCCCAGCTTCCTCCGCCCTCCCAGCAAGGGGAGGAGGAGGGCGGCTACCCCGAGGAATTGGAGCTTCTGAAATCAATGGTTCTTCTCAGTTGCCCAGCATCTGCTTCAGCGGCCGCCCTCACCCTGGCACAGGGACATCAGCTTCCTGCTGGGCCCAGCTGAAGCCAAGAGCTGGCACCGCAAGACTCCCCTTTGTTTATGGTGTGGGCCACTTGGGTGTGGGATGTTTCCTCTTCTCTTTCCTGCAACACTCAATAGGATTTGGGTTAAAAAACTGATTCGGGGATTGTGGCTGGGTGGAGAAGGCAACTTGTCTTAAGCCTGGAATACAAACAAATGAACAAAAAGACCACAATCAACAAAGATAAATAAAATTCCTATGTGCTTAAAAAGGGCAAAGCTGGCTTAAAGATGAAAAAGCACATCTCCCCCAATACCATGTCTATCATATTGGGATAGTACTAATTTCCTTTGTCTTTTCCTCCCTACCGAAGCTGTGCTTATGTCTCTTCTTTAGTGGAATCATTGCAGAGCCCTATGTTCTTCTGTATCACAGCACTGCAAGGGTCCCTTATCATTTTAGCTTTTTGGTGTCACCTTTCCAATGCCATCCAGAGGGTGAAGCATATTTTGGTAAAACATCTTGAGGAGGAAGAAAAAGAACTAGGGGCTAATGTGATGGTCTTCCCTTTCACATTACTAATTCAGGGCTGTCTTTCTAGAGGTGTTTTACTCCTATAAGTCTAGCTTTAAGGATTATATATATATATA
>NW_022900923.1:10703577-10741766 GCF_012274545.1 Fukomys damarensis
ATATTATATGCATATATATGCACTATTTTCAGGTATATACAAAGTTGTCATTAAAACTCCCAGACTTCCTCAGATACATGAAAAGGTACTGTATTAATGTGTAAAATGGCTAAATTAATCCTTCCATATGATGTCTGAATAGGTTATTATGAGGTGCTTAGAGAGTTGGCAAGCTAAGCTCCATCTTTCTTTCAAGACGTTAAGAAAATAAATGTAAATGCAGGGAACACTGCATGTGGGGCATCTGCTGTCCAACTTTATAATTTGAATGTTAGTGTAGTATTTGGGGAAAGTTAAGCACAAGAACAAGGGCACAAGACTCATTGGAACTGATTCTTCTTCTGACCTTCCATTTACTCAAATTTGAACCTCAGAGAGTTAAGAGTTGATCACTTTCCAGTTCCGCGGCACATTTGGCTTTCTTAAGACTCTTTTGTTTCCTATCTAACAAAAAGTAACTTGACCTAGTTTGAATGGAGAAGTTCAGTTCATTAAAAAGTTAGTAGGTCATCTCACAGGACCCAAAGGCAATGGGCCTCTCTAGGAGCATGAAATAGGAATGGGAAAAATATCAAGAAACCAGGCTGCATCTTGCCCTATTTGATTTTCTCTGTTTCCTATTTACTCTATTGTTTTCTGAAAGTTACTTTTCTAGCTGCTGCTTTTATATGAGACAAGATGGTAAACCCAACTTGTGAGTTTTAAAATGTCCCTTAATTCCATCTCACAAAGAGACAATGGCCATCCCCAACTTAGAATTTTACTTTAGTGATCAATAATACATGTAACATGCCCAAGTCCTTTCTTATAGACTCTTTTCACTACTTATCTATTTGCCTTGTTCCTTTCTCAAAGTGTCCTGTTCTTGTTCTGTGAATGTGATACTTTTCATAGCTCAGTTAGGATACCAGTTAGATTATTTATTTGGCTTTCCATTTTGGGGTTCCTTTAATTATTTACCCCCATCTGTTTATTGTGTTTCATACTTGTATTTATCTTGTTTTCATGCCACTTGTATTCTGAAATCTGGTTAATTTTACTTGTATGCTTCTAATTAAGAATGGAAGAATGGTGGTTTGATTTCTTCATAGGTAACTAATTAAGTTTCTCCTGCTATTGTATGTATAATTTCCTGCTCTTTCATCAACCAAGTGTTTAACTGGGAAATCTGTACATGTGATAAGGGTTGTCCAACAAATGGTAGCCTTTACTTCAAAATAAACAAAGGAAGAGTTGATCAGGCAGGGTACCATATTTTAGGATGGGAGGACCCTGAAGTGCAAGAATAGAGAGATTTTTAAGACACTGACATCAACCAAAGAATGCTCATTTTCTTTTAGCTAATCCCCCTTTAGTTTTGCCTGTGGATAAAGAATTGGACTGCCTTTTCTAGGGATGGTAGAGAGGACAGGGGAGAGGTTCATGGAGCAGACAATCAGTAAGTAGAATTTGGTGCTTGCCGGGTGAGCTCGGTGACTTCCCAAGCTTCTGTTGGGCAAGTTGGCTTCTGCATTGTAGTGCCTTCTGAGTAGTCTGAGCTGATGCTTTCTCACTCTGTTTCATCTGTCACTGGGCTTCCAGACTCTTCATATTCCAGAAATGCATTGAAAATCTTCCTGTTAATGATAATCTTCGTATATATGGCTTTTCCCTTATACTTTATTGATGTCTTAGAAAATAGGAGAAAAAATTACATGCGTACATTTTGCCATCTTGAAAAAATTATTGAATTCCAATTTCAAATTACATGAAGGTAAATCTGATTGGCCCAGCTCAGGTCATATGCCACCCTGGTCCAAAACACTGGGGGTAGGAAGGTGTCATGCTTGCCAAGGTACCATGTAGTAAAAGCAGTTATCAGAGCAGAGGTTACTGAATGTTGGACAGCTGGCCCTTGGGCAGTCATGACACTCAGCTTTAAGGGTTTGGATTTTTGTTGTTATGATTGTGGACCATCTCTCTCTCTCTCACTCTTTTTTTTTTTTTTTTTACTGTCTTCATTTCTACAG
The DNA here is from genome assembly GCF_012274545.1 of Fukomys damarensis. NCBI lineage: Eukaryota > Metazoa > Chordata > Mammalia > Rodentia > Bathyergidae > Fukomys > Fukomys damarensis. The sequence goes on from NW_022900923.1 coordinate 10,705,587, forward strand.
ATCCTAGTCCCATGTAACTTTCTCCTTGTACACTAAAGTAGGAAGAGATCCAATGGCAAGTTGCTAAATGCTTAGCAACCAGTGTAGGGGCAGTAGGAGTGAGATTCCTGGTTTATAGCAATTCCTGATTTCTGCAGTATAAATACTCCTACTATGGAGGATCTAAAGCTATGTATATGGCATCATTCAACTTGGAGTTCTGAAAGTGTGCACAAAAATGGCTTTCAACAGAGTGTCAGAACCTACTGCACAGTCCTAGCTGAAGCACCATTAACCAAAAACATTGGTTTAATTTATTGACTCTTTGATTACAAAGAGTAGAACCCAAATAATTAGATTAAGCAAAAAGATAAATGTATTGTTAAAATCCTAGAACATATGATGGAACCCAAGAAAGAGCTGACTGACCAGGACCTGGGAATCACCAACACTCCTCTAGTGATCCCAGAGCAACATTTTCTGGAACTTCTCTTCAGAATTTCACCATATTTGTGCCTTGACTCCTTGACTTGACTCCTCAATGTCCAACTCCAGATGGGTTGGGAATTCCCAAGAGATAATCAAATTGATCTCAAATTAGATGTCCAGGCTTGGGAGTACGGTCAGTGGTAAATCATTATCCTAGCATGTGTGTGACCCTGGGTTCAGTTCCCATAATTGGAAAAAAAAAAAGAGTGTTCTCATTTGGTAAAATACACCTCTAACCTATGGTCAGTGACCTCCAGCAAAAATATGGCTTTCAAGGGCAAAACTGGCACATGATTTGTAAGATTAAGAGCAAAATGACAATGTGTGACTTCTTGTTGTAAAATTATTGAAAATTTCGGATTAAACATCAGAGTATAAAATCAAACATGGGGTGTTCTAAACACAGATCCCGTGCAACTGCACAGGTCATGTGCCCACAAAGAGGCCTCTTCCTCTGGTCAAACTGTGACTTCTGTCTTGGGTTCTTGCTCTTATTTGCTCTTAAATTGCTCACCTGGGAAAATCACAATGTGGAGAGGCTATGTGAGAAAGGAGTAAAATGTGCCGGTCCAGTCACTAAACAAGGGAGTATGGGAGGAGGTAACACCCAGTCCCCTCCCCTTTCTTCATCCCAGTGGACTTTTCAATGACGGAACCCCTGAGTGCTACATTCATTCTCATGAGAGACCTAGATCAGAGTCACCCAGCTAATCAACAAGGTGTGACCAAAATAGATGGTGAATATGACTGCTGACCACCATGCAACAGAAAAGCAGGCTTGGCAAAACATTACAGGGGGTCCTCACTCACCTTATTCACCAGATCTGGCACTATGCAGCTTCTGGCTGTTCTCCAAAGCCAAGATGACCATGAATGGCAAACTTTTTGTATTGATTCAATGCATCAAGGCAACCACAACAGCACAACTAAAAACACTAGTGAAAGAGGACTTCCAGAGCTGCTTCAGAAAGTGGCAAGAATAATGGGATAAGTGAGTTTGAAGTTTGAGGGGATTTTGAAAGGGATTAATGCCAACATGTCTTTTCTGTAATAATATTTTAAACATTTAAAGATGAACTGTATTTTTGGTCACACTCATATGTATACATTCATGACAGCCAGAAATTATGAGACAATGAATGTTTGTTGTTTTAAGTTTTTGAGACTAATTTGTTACCCTACAGTAGGTAACTACTATAGCGCTATTCACTGTTTCTGGCCTATTTATATGTATTACAATTCACATATAAGCAGTAAAGTCAGTTATGGGCTGTATCATCCAGTTTTAACTAAATTCATCCTTACACAAAAAAATGGACAAGTGATTTTAAAAGATTCCCACAAAGAAAATTGAAATTGAAGTTAATGCAGATAATGTAAACAGAATCTCTGCAAAATGGCTGTTTTTCAAATACATTTTAAAGAAAAAAATGATTACTGATTAGATCTGGCGAGATGATTCTCAAAAAGTCAAGATTTTTGAAATATGGATTAACATATCTACTTGGAATTTAACTAAGACTGGTAATTACATATACAAAAATTATAAATAAACATTTATATATTTGTGCATGTTCAAACATTGTTCATTAGCCAAGTATGACGGTATACACTATAACCTTAGCACTCTGGGAAGCTGAGACAGGAGGATCACAAGTTGAACCTAGACTAGGCAATTTAGTGACTTAGCGAGATTGTGTCTTGAAGTCAAACTTCTTTTAAAGGCTGAGGATATAGCTCAGTGTGAAGGCCCTGCGTTTAATCCCCAGTACAGAGAGAAAGGGGAGAGAGAGAGAGAGAAAGAAAGAGAGGAAGAGGAGGAGGAGGAGGAGGAAGAGGAGGAGGAGAAGGAAAATCGAGGATAACCTACATAATCAAAAAGTTGATGAAGACCCATTTTTCTTAGGAGCCTACTAAAGGGAAAAATAATGCCAAAAGACTGGAAATCCTTGGGAATGCTTAAATTATACATGCAATTTAACACGTTTTTGTTGAAAATATAATATTCATTCAGAAAAAATTAAAACTACATGTATACAGTTTAACAAATGGTGATATAGTGAAACTCTTTTACCTGCCACCCTACCTTACCGTAGAAGGCTGCCACAATTGAATCTCCTCCACTCCTAATCACGTCATCCTCCCTGTACCCTAGAAGAAACTGTGCTTCTGAATTTTGCAATAATCCTGCTCTGGCTTTATAGCTTGTATAACTTCAGTATGTCTTAATAAGCAATATGGTTTGGTTTTATTGGTTTTTAAATTTCATATCAATGGAAATCATACTGCCCACATTCCATCTCATGTCTCTTGTCCAACACTGTCTGAAAGTTATTTATGTTACAAATTGCTGCATCTATTTATTGACACTTATTTTCTTTTGTAAGAAAACATAATAGATACAAAGAAATGCGATGTATACACTCAGTGGAATATTATTTGGCCATGAAAAGAATAAGTTGTGTCATTTGCAACAATATGGATAGAACTTGATAACATTATATCAAGTGAAATTATGTGGAAGCTAAAAAGTGTATTTCATATAAGTAGGGAATAGAAAAGTGCTCACCAGAGCCCGTAAAGGGTGGAGAGAGGATGGTTAGTGGGAATAGGGACATAGCTAGATAGGAGAAACCACTTCTAATGTTCATTACACACTAAGGCAGCTATGGTTAACAATTCATTGACTATTTCAAAGTAGATAGTAAAGGATTTTGAAAGCTCCCTTAAAGAAATGCTGTGTCTGAAGTGAGCGGCCAGATCATTGAAATGTCACTCTGTACCCCATGAGTAAATATGATTACTACATATCAGTTAAAAACAAAAGGTATATTTAAATTATAAAATAAAACAAGATATTCAGCTAATTTATCCATTCTTTGTAGAAGGACATTTGGGTTCATTCCAGTTTTGAGTTATTCTGAACAACTCTGCCTAATATGTAGACTTCACGTTCCCAGACGTGGGTTTCTTCTCGAAGGCAGAAGTGGTAACAGCACTGAATTGTGTGCTGTGTAAATGTAAACTCTGGTGGATACTTCAAATTACTTTCCAAAGCACTTATGCCAATTTATATCTTCCCCTCACCATAAATGCATGAGGGTTCTCTTTATTACACATCCTTGCCAGTAGACTTTGGCAAATAATATTGTCAAACTTAAATTCTTTGCCAATCTGATAGATTATCTCATTGTGGTATCTTCGTGCTACTTCTTCGTATTATCTTTGTGGTTTTAATTTGCATTTCCTTCATTACTAATAAAATGCTTTGACACATAGTTATTGGCTACTTACATTTTTCCTTGGGTAACTGGCCAGAGTTTGTACATTTTTCTATTACACTTGTATCTTATTGACTTGTAGTGGTGCTTTATGTATTATTTTCAATGTATTATCGGTTATAATTTATCTGTTGCAATTTGGAGTAGTATTTATACAGTCTCAGTTTATTACAGAATTTGGGACATATAGCAATTATAGCTTATCCCATCCTGCAGTTTCACCTTTCATTATTTTTATTGTATGTTCATGAACATAGTTCTAATTTTAATTTAGGCAAAATCCCACTGATCTACTATAGAACTCTATCATATATCTTTTTCTGTCTTCTGTCCCATTGGTCTGTTTGTCTCTGTGCTAATATCACAATACCTTTACTATAACTTAAAATAAATTTTAGTGTCAGTAGAGAACGCCCTCCTCTATAATTATTTCCTTCAAGATAGTCTGAGATATTCTTCATATTTACATATAAATGTTGCAATCAGTTTTCTAATTTCTGTAAAACTTTGTTGAGATTTTGATGAGGACTAAAATAGGTAGATGTACAAATCAATTTGGAAAACAAACAACTTTCCAATGCTGAGTCTTCCCATCCTTAAATATGGTACATTTTTCAATTTATTTAGATTTTCCTTAATATTTTTCTTGTGACATGAAATTTTATAGTTTACATCCATGGTTCCTGGCTCATAATTCCCTTCCCAAGGTAGGTCATAGAAACTAGATTTCTCTGCCCCTAGGTAGAAATTGAATTCTTTCCCCCTCCCTTCTGTCTTGGAAATGGCCTTGAAGAAATTCTCTAACCTACGCTTGTCTTCTAGTAGGTCACAGGACTCTTTTCCAGGGGTTCTATTCCCCCCATAGGGTAGGGCAGTGCTGCACAGAGAGACCAAGAGGACCGAATAGACAGACCCTGCCAGGTTCCCCCACCCAGGTCCCCCACTCTGCTGCAGTGCTGCCTAGGCAATGCAATCTTAAAACCCGGCAGGACGAGGGGGGCACCTTCTGAGAGCCAGGGACCTGGATGTGTCTCTGCTCCTGGAGGGTGGTATGGCCTGGAGAGGGCATGGAGACTTCCCAATCCTTCCCCTGTACCTCACTCCATGCATCTCTTCATCTGTATCCTTTGTGAAAGATGTTCTGTATTGCAGATGCAATAAGTTTCCCTGAATGCCATGAGCCACTCAAGCAAATTAATCAGACCAGGGGTGGGGGTTGTAGAGACCCTGAGTTGCAGCTGGTAAAACAACCCAAGCCTTGCATCTGAAGTGGGGGGCCGTTTTGGGGACGGAGCTATCTCAGCCATCTCCAGATAGCTGCTGTCAGACATGACTGGATCAGAGGACAGTCATCCAGTGTCTGCTGCAGATCTGATTGCACGCTTGCTCCAGGGGAAACCCTCAGACATTTTGGGGTTTGGAAGTGACCTGTGTAGTGAATGTAGTAGGAGAAATTGAGTCTGACTTGGGTTTTTTCCTCTGTGTGTCCAATATCTCAGTAGTTTTTAAATTTTGGCTGTAGAGCCCTTGATTATTTCAAAAGAATTCATATTAGTTGATTTCTGTTTTAATATGTTTTGCTGTTGATTTCTGGGGATATAGCTGTGTTTTATACTGCTATCTTAAATATCCTCAAAGGCCCACGTGTTAAAGGTGTAGCCCCTAATTTGACCAGGAACGGGGCCTAGTGGGAGGTCTCCAGTGACCAGGGGCGTGCTTTGAAGGGGAAAGTGGGAGCCCAGCCCCTAGTTCTTCCTCTTTCCCAGCCCAACCAAGAGGTGTGCTGTATACCCAGGTGGTCTCCATTGCTGTCAGCTCCCTTGCCATAGGCTTAAAAGCAACAGGGCCAGCTAATCATGCACCAAAAACCCAAAAGTGTGAGCCCAAAGAAACCTATCCTCTTTGTAAGTTGATCATTAAAAGTGTTTGTTATTGTCACAGAAAGCTGAGTAACAGAGCATTCAACTGCAATGGTAAAGCCCTTATTAATTCTAGAAATTAGATTATGTTGGATTTTTATGAATACAATCTTAACCTTATTTTTTCCTTTTCTGTGCTTTAGTGCACTATGGAGGACCTCCACTGTCATGTTCACTATTATAATCTTTACGCATGACCTCATACCCTTGCAGTACTGTGGGCTCTGTGAGGAATGAGTTTCTGTACAGTAGGGGTGTTCACTACACAGTTGCTGAATGAGTAATTGAACAAAGGAGCTATTCCATCATTGAGATGGAGTTTATCATAACCGAAATCATAAGTTGCCATGGAGGCAAGGGGAAAAAATCCGAAAACTAGGTTGGGGATCAAAATCAGAGCCTTCAGGATAGAATATATTCCTAGTGACCAAGACAAAGGTGCAGACTGCATAGACTGGTCAAGTAGAAGCACCTAAGATGGGAACGGAATTAAATTTCATGGGCTCCAGACACAACGCTAAACACTTTTAAATGTATAATTCTCCTCCCCAAATAAACTCTCTGTGTGTGTGCATGCTATTATGCTCCTATTGCACTTACCTGGAAACCTAAATCCTATATGATCTGCCCATCTGTCCAACCCCAGTCTCAGGACTCTCACCTGCCTCACTAGGCTTCTATTCATTTTCTAGAGAACTCCAAGCTTCTGTTTCCCTGCTCCCTGTCCCTGGCTGGCCTCACCTCCTTCCCATCAAGCTTTGCTCACTTGGTGGGGTGGGGAGCCCTCCCTACTTTAGGCCTATAGCTTAGCTCCTCAGGAAATACACTATTTAGTGCATATACCTTTCCTTAAAAGCTCTTAGCACAGTGTCAGTGGAATACTTGTGTTACTGTTTGATTGACCATGATCTCCTTACTAGGTTGTAAACTCCCAAAGGGTGGTGACTACGGCTGGGTGTTCACTGCTGGATTCCCCAGCCTTAGCCTGTGCCAGACCCTTCCAAGGTCCGTCACAGCTTCTCCTGAACTAAAAGCCCCAGGCTGTCACTATTGGCTCTCTTCCTGGTCACCACCCAGAGAAGGATTCCGACTTCCTTAAGGATTCCTGCCTAAACCACTGAGCCCTGCCCTCTCAGCTCTGCTGCATCACCTCATCATGCCAAACTCCATTCCACTTCTGCTTACAGTTTGTGCTGTGCTAAGGCTTGGGCTATTTTTATGCTCTTAGGACCCACACAGGCACCGGGCATGCAGTAAGCATTAGCTTGGGTAAATTAATAAATGAACAAATGCAAGTGAATAAATACTAAACACAAAATGAATTTGTGTGTGTGTTTACAACAAATATTTGAGGCTTTTAAACTATGGAGCAGGCTTTTAAATGAAGCTAATGAATTTCAAGTTCTGTATAATAATGCAGTAATTAATCTACCTTTGAGCAGATCTGAGACGGACACACCTTATCCTGAATCACAGCCAAAAGCGAGTAAAGTTCCAGGGAGGGTCTGGTGTAGGGTGTGCATGTATGGACATGTATGTAATATATTGCACACATACGTTTTTTTCTTTCTAAAAAAACTTACAAAAATAAAGAAAATGTCAAAGCCTTTTAAAGGGCGCGATCACGCTGAGTAATACAACCCTTCCTTGATTTTTACATTATTTCAGTATGAGATGTTTTTATGGCTCTTGCTAAAAATAAAAGACATTTCAGAGTTTCTCAGTAAATGAAGCACTGCAGACTTTTCAGTTTTGTTGTTTCCCCTAAAATTAATATAATTAATTAAAATCCAATGTCAGTCTGATTTACAATCTGTGAGTCAGTGAGTCACAGAATCTCATGCTAATAGGGCACTGTGGCTTCCTCAGCTCTCAGCCATAAACTGCTACTGTGTCCCAGCACTGGGCCAAGGAGAGGAGAGGGTGACAGAGATCCAGAAAGACCCTTCTCACCTGGCTGTGGTGTTGTTATGATGTGTTTGTAAAAAAGAGGCCAGGAAAATTTGGAAAGATAGCTGCTTTTATCAAGTGTAAGGCGTTCTTTTAATTGAATTTGAATGTAAGCGCAGGAGCAGCTGGTGAAGGCCAGTGTCTGTTCAGCCTGGATTCTCTTTCTCAGGGGACCGCACTCCCCCATACTGGGAAAGGACCAAGTTTCAAGCTTTCCACCTGAAAGTGTGGTGCTTTCAGGCTAGACTCGGCCTGGGCTCCCTGCTGGAGCCACCAGTGACATGGCCTGGTGCGTTCCTTCCATTGCTCACGTCCTTCTCTGGGTGTGGACACCGTTGATGTCACCTTGGAAGGCTCCAGGTCCCCTGCGGCCCCTCTGATGGGGGTTATGCCCAGATGGGACCTGATCTAGCATTGATGGGTCTTCTGGTTCATGCTGATGGCTTCCCATGCTATGAGGAAGACTGGTGACTTCTTCTACCTGAGCAGAGCCTCACACTTTACAGGCTGCAAATGGAAACCTTGAGAGGCAGGTAGTCTGCCCTCCAGCCCAGCCTGATCTCACAGCCCACCCGAAGCACCTACCCTGATGCACCCATCCTGCCGCCCCCACAGAGGGTTAAAAACCTCCTCCTCCGATCTTGGTCAGTGCTCATGTCCGTAAGGATCACCTACAGTGCCCGATTGTACATCCAGGTGTTGAGGAGTTTTTGTTTGTCCTTTCCATGATTTCCTTTCTTTGGGTCAAGACTTCTGCCTTTTGAAAATATAAATCTTAAACCAAGCGCAATGATGCTTGCCTAGAATCCCAGCTATTCAGGAGGCCAAAGCAGGAGGATGACAAATTTTAGACCAGCCTGGGCAACTTAGTGATGCCCTGCCTCAAATTAAAAAACAAAAAGGGCTGGGGATATAGCTCAGCGCTACCTGGATTCAACTTCACAGTACCAAAAACATAAATCAATCTTTATATTAAATATAACAGTGGGCAAGCGAAAACTCCTCCAGCCTCCCCTTAGTGTCCACTTTGCCCAACATCCCTGCCCACCAAAGCCAACCAGGATGAGAAAGAGGGACCTGAGAGCCACTTCATTCCTGAATCCACACGGCTCTGGAATTTGAAAGGGAGCCAGGTTTACGTGAACATCAGTGGTCATTTGGTGGGGAAGAGAAGTCTCCATGGCAGTGTGTTAGGGACGGAGGGCACTGGGAGAAGGTGGCAGAGAAGATACAGGAGCAAGAGTCTCCATATTTTCTGGCATTTTTCTCCCCCCACCCCACCTCAGTTGCCTTCTTGAGGCTCTTCCTCTGCCCTCTCAGTGTATTAAAGTCTCCTGTACTTGTCCACTTCCAGACCCCTTGAATGGCAGCTGGCCTGACCCAGGGCAGGGCTCTGGCCTCCAACGGGAGCCACCTGGCAGAAAATATTCTCCAAGGCCATCACTTTATTGACCCTTCCTCCACCCCCATCTTGCCTTACTGTGTTCGGTCTTCTTCAGTCTGGATGCTGAGCTGTCTTTCCCGTTCTCTCCCACATATCCGGGACATGCCAGGGCGCTCAGACATGTGCCCTGTTCAGACTGTGGGACTCATCTTGGTGTACTGGTCTTCCTTAGATTACTCTTCCTGCTGTGCCCCTGCTTTGGGGTCCTTTTCCTCCTGTCCCTTACAGCTCTCTTTAGCCCCAGGAGGACAAAACCCAATGGGAAACCTTTGATTGTTCCTATGGTGATTTCATTCCTGGCTAGATCAATATCTTTAAAGGCACTTCACCTTAAGCACCAAGTTGGTATTTATCCTCCAGATGCCCAAAGATGAATCAAGTAAGGTGAAATCAAAATTTCCCCTTACGGGATGTTGACCTTTCTTTTACTCTGCCACGATTTGCACCCCACAGGGGCTTCCTTGAATTGTTGGCAGGGGTGGGAAGCTAGGGACCCCCCCATAAAAATGTATGCAAATATTAATAAAATATATCGGGAAATCTGATCAGAAACCTTCCCTTAAGGGGAGGGAAGGTCATCAAAGGGTCCTCTTTAGTTCTACAGTTCTGATGTTCTGCCTAGCTGCTGCCAGTCACCAAAAAGCACCATGGCTGTGGAGGGGTGACAGAGACTGCTTCACACCTCAGAGCCCGGTTCCCTAACTACAGCTGCTTGGTAGCCTCTGTCAGACACTTCTGCTATTGAGCAGGGCTGCCTGCTTCAATCTAATGACCAACCTTCTCTTTCTAGGTTATAATTTTTTATATAAAACGATTTTCTTGATGAAGTCATTTTATTCAACTGCTGCCAAACCCATTGCTGGGCGCATTCTCTACATAAGCAGCACACAGGAAACATGGGGGCGGGCTGGTGAGGTGGGTTGGGGTGATGGTCCGCAGAACAACCTGAGAGCCCTCAGGGTCAGGGAAAAGCTCGGCAGGTGAGTGACCTGCAAATTCAGCGCTCACAGGCCTGGAGGCAGCTGAGCTCCGCAGGGGAGCCGTCAGGAGGGGCTCTTTAAGACCAGACACCAAAGCTTTCCGAGGCTCCACTTGCCACGTGAAGGCTGTGCACTGAGCTGTCGCAGCCAGGTGGTGGATTTCTCCTGTTGTCCTGTAACTTGGCTTGAAGCGGAAGATGACCTGTGTCACCTGGTGCCTTGATAACAGCGAGCAAATTCCAGCAAAAAGTGCCCATGCCTCGGTTGGCCATTACCATGCCCAGCAGGCTGCTCTCTGCCATCTGGCCACCTTAGAGAGCTCACAGCCGCTCTGCTCCTCGCCCACCTGGCTTCAGCTGCCTCCCAAACCCAGTGACAGGGCAGCGTGGCCAACCCTGGGCACAAACTGAGCTCTGATTTACCTGCTTTCCTGCCCCAGGGATTCTGGGACCAGGTCCCCTAATGTGGCTGTGCCCCAGTTTTCCACAGAATTGCTGCCCCCACCCCGTCCCTTGGGTTAAGCAATCTTTCAAGCTTTTTTTTTCTTTAAACAAATACTGAAAAATTCAAAGCTCAAATATATTTGTGGCACACAGAGTACTAACATTTGTTAGAAGATATTAGTAAGGATTTGGAAGGCGTTAAGTGTAGAAAGTAAGTAGTGGATGCAGGAGAGTCATGTCCTATGGTCTCTCACTCTGAGAGTCTCTTACAAAGAAGTGGTCAAGAATGGCCAGGTTCCTTAAAAGAGTTTTAAATATGACCAGGTAATGAATATATTGTAATATTTCTACACATCTGAATATTCCATTTTTTGGTCTATTTGTACATTGGCTTATTTCACAAGTGGATTACAAGAATATATGTAATCAAATGTTAAAGTATAGAAATGCCTGCAAAAGCAGAGACAACACATTTAGAAGGGGAGGAAAATCTGGCACCCGCTATGTGGATCATCAGGTCGCTCAGATAATCCAGCCGAGTCACAAAGAATAAAGATTTTACAGCCGCTACAGGGGCCTGATTTCTGAACACCCCTCATCTCTAGTGTGGGTGACCTTCATCCAACTGCACGAGTGAGGTGTGTGGGATCAGGATGCACTCCTTGGGCCAGGGATTTAGCTCAGAGGTTTGAATGCCTGCCTTGCAATTGCAAGGACCTCAGTTTGATCCCTAGTATGTAAAAAAAAAAAGATGTGCTCCTGCCTTCAAAAAATCCCCATTCTTGGAGATTTGGAGCAAGCAAAAGCAATTTCTCCCTTGAGTCTTTATCCAAATGGATTTTGACACAAATGACTTGAGGAAAAAAGAATGTAGGAGTCAGCAGAGTGACTTGTCTGAGGTCGAAGGCTGGGTACAGGGTAGGGGGGAGTCCTGGGGGCAAGCAGGTCTCCACCACTGTCTGGTCACTCCTTGTTTAAGGGCCAGGTCATGGTCCTGCAGCTCAGTCATGAGATAAATTGGCTGCTGAACGAGGAATGGTATCCAGTATGTACATTACAATATTAAGAACAAAGAAATGGTCCAAGGAAACTCCAACTTGATGACTTTGTTTTTATTTGCATAACTATTGCATGCAGTACTATAATGTACAACAGAGCCTAAGAGTACAGTACTGTACAGTATAAGCAGCAAAATTTACAGTGCTACATAAACAAGGTGTACTGTGCAAGACATTGAGGGTCTATAAACAAGATGTATAGAGCTATACAAAAAAAAGATGAGTCATAAGTCTGAGTGGCAGGTCATAAGTCTAAACAGCCTTTAAACAAGTAGGTGGTTAAATGAAGAATATCTGTACTTGCTAGTAGCCTGTGGCCATTTGTCTTGAGATGACTTGCTTGTTCCTGCTGAGGTCCGGCTGCAGAAACCCTCCCTGAGGACCTGCAAGGCCTACACAGAGTAGCCCAGCAAGAAATTTCCCCCTCTAAGTAGCTCCTTCTCAACTTTTCCTAGTCCCTACAATGTGCAGCACTAGTGGCACATGCATGATTTAAGCAGATCCTATTTCAAAGTTTAATACCATTTCCTAAGTATCTGCATAAATTTATCTAATGAGTTAACTTGAACACTGTCTTCTTGCAAAGGTTCAGCATCAAAGGAGGGAGGGAAGACACCGGAATCAGGGGTCAACTCTTTCTATCCTGAGACTTTGGAGATGTCTAGAAGCAGGCCTGGTGTCCCGGAAACCTTGGGAAAGGGAATTCTGAAAACCAGAGTATGGAAGAATGGAGGGAGGTATTTCCCTACTTCCTAATTTTCCTAATGCCTATGTGTTAATGACCAAGATCTCTAGGTCATTATTGGTCATCACTTAACTGAAATTAATATTACACGATTTTATATTTATTCACTTGATTTGCTTTTCCAAAGTAAAATATGGAGGATTGGATTTTGATAATTTTGAAGAACAAACAAATTTTATTTTGGATTTCTTTTTATGTATCTTCACCTCTAAGCTTACCAAGTTCTCATGTTGTCCACTGGCTATTCAGTTTCTTCCTATAATAGACCTTACCTTATCTCAGTAATAATTAATTAGCTAAATGTGACTGCCAATCTGTACAAACAGGAATGATACAGAGAATAAAATTTCAATCCTTTTTAGGTCATATGTAATTATTTTAGATACAGTTTCCTGCTGGCCTTTTTTAAGTATTATATTACACAGAATGTTTCTAAGTCAAAATCCTGATGGAGAACAAATAAAGTTTTAGTCTAGGTTGTGGCAGAGTTTGAGGCCTCAAGGCTTCTTGGCATTAAACTGTAGCTGAGTAATACAATCACTGGGATCCTGGTGTTTCCCAAAGGCTCATGTGCTGAAGACTTGCTCCCCAGCCCATGGCACTAGTGGGAGTAGTGGAACCTTTAAGAGGCAGGGTCTAGTGGGAGGAAGTTAGGTCACTGGGTACACCCTTGAATGGGATATTGGGGCCCTGGCTGCTCCTCTTCCTCTTTCTTTGCTTCTCCATATCATAAAGTGAGCAGCTTGCTCTGCCATGCATGCCCTGTCATGATGTGCTGCCTCACCACAGGGCCCAAAACAACAGAGCCAACTGAGAATGAACTAAAACACAGATCCAAAATAAACCTTTCCTCTTTTTAAGTTTATTATCTCTGGTACTTTCTTACAGCAACAGAAAGCTGACTAACCCAGGCATTTTTCATTCATTCTTGGATCCCTTCCAGTAAACTAAAGGTCAAGAGAAGAAGCTCTGTCACCAGAGTGAACTGGGCTTGAATTGGAGTACATCCATTATGTTCTTGTCCCAGAGCTTCAATTTTCTTATTTTCAGAAGAGGATGGTGCTGGGTGTGGTGGCTCATGCCTGTTATCCTGGCACTCTGAGAGGCTGAGATAGGAGGCTCTGAAGTTCAAGCCCTACTTGGGCAACTTAGCAAGATCCTGTCTCAAAATAAAAAAGAAAGATTTTTTTTAAAAAAGAGCTTAGGGCTCAGTATGAAGGCCCTGGGTCTATTTCCCAGTGTTAAGAGGGATGAGGAGGACGGGAGGGGAGGAGGAGGAGGAGGAGAAGAAAAAAAAAAGAGGAGGAAGAGAAATTAGAGGAGGATAAAGTTGCTCATAATACCTATTTCACAGATATCTTACAATTATGGGTTAAATAAGTGTGAAAATTTTAGCAGGGTTCCTGGCATTCAGTATGTGAAATGGTCATTACCACCACCAATTTGACATTGTCTGTTTTATCCTCTTTTTGCAGTCACCACTAATTCTTCTAACTTATCCAGAAATAAGCTATGCATGCTCTTCAAATTTCTCCTCTCAGTGGAAAATTGGCCCTGCAGAACAGAAATGAGATTTGGGATCCACCTTGGCTATCAGTCCTGGTTTTGCATCTTAGACAGTTTGCCTGTTGTTCCAAGCCCCATCACCTCACTGTAAAATGGGAAGTACAGATATTTCCTTACAGGATGCCGCAAGGACCAACGTGGCAGCATAGATCATGTCTCTAGGTTTACTAGAGATTGGTTTCCTCTGCGCTTCATCTCTTCTGTACATGAAACAAAATAACAGAACAAATTACATCAACATGAGACGCCACATGGCCATCTACAAATCTGGTAATAAAATAGGCAAAATATTTAGTCTCCTTTCATCAGACTCTATTCTCTTTGGACTCTGCTGGTTCACAATACGTATTAATCACTTAATCATACAAGTGAATTTATACTCATACGTTAATCAGTTAATAGCTCCTCCTTATGCATTTACATAATGTCTTTAGAGAGAAAAAATTGCACTGTCTCTCCAAGGCTCCCCAAGGCCTCTGGCTTGAGTCTGCCATGTCCATGATGGGGTGTCCCTTTAGGTGGAATGAGTGCCTGCCTGCCTGGGCCTGCATCCAGATCTGCTCACTAGATGAAGTCCCATATATCTGCACATCTGCCTTGTTGCCTGCCCTTCCTTGGTTGATACACCACAATGGGCTCCTCGCCACAGTCAGTGCAAAGCTGGACTAGCATTCTATGAGTAGGCTTGGGTAGAGTGAGGTAACCTTTGTCTTCCAAAGCCAGACATTTCTACCTGTGACAGATGCAAACTTGGACAGTGTAACACCAGAACAGCTGGTATAAACTGGGATGGACAGACAGTCTAGGAACATGCATGATATGAAGTGTATGCTCCTTGGATAAAGGCTCTGAGAAACAAAAATGAAACAACATATTGCCTTGCTCATTATAGCCAAGACATCAGTGAACATTCCTCTTTAGGACTTGGAATGCCCACTGTTGCGCTTTTCTGGTTGTATGAATATATCACTCTCTGTCGAAGGATAACTCAACTTTGTGTCAGTTCTTGCAATGAAGAAGCTTGGTGTAGTCCATTCTGCAGTCACCTCAGATTCCAGGGAACTATTCGGGAAGTAAGTCACATCATGATTTGGAGGAGGAGAGGTGGCCAGAATCTAAAAGAAGATAGGTCACAGAATGACAAAAACCAAGGGATGACTGACAATAAATGTTGGTGAATTTCTCTGAGGTTAAGTGATCCTACTTATATTAAAACACAAACCACAGATTAGTGCTGCGGCTTGAACATTTGGCCACAGCAAACATTTAGAAAAGGGCTGGCCAGAGCAGCACTGCAGGAGCACGGAGTGCATGTCAGTGCAAATCACATTGATGCGAAGACTCAGCAAATGCTGCAAGATGGGCTAGGACCAGGGAAATTAAGCATTTCTGCTGCCAGGTCAGATCTGAAGGGTTAATCAAGAATCTCACATACAGTTCTTAGATTTGGCACTGATGCTGTCATTAGTGCTTTTTCGTTACTTTACTGTGTTTGTTAAGGCCACAGAGAAGGTGGCCAAGGCCTGATGTGGGCTCCACTCATTTCCAGCACACTGGCTTGGGAAACAGGTGTTGGGTTCCAAGGGTGGACGTCTCCATGGTTCACCATCTGGTTAGTGCTCATCATTCTAGTGTAGGAAGCAGACAGAGAATGTACTTAGAGGCAGAATCAATAATCTGGCAAAGAGGAGGAGGTTCACAGCTTTACAAATTAGCTCCTTGGCATTAATTAATTTATTCACTAATTCAACAATAATTTATTAAGGCCATATTATATGATGAGCAATGTAGAAATCTTGGTTGGAAGATGGAGGCATGGTAAGACATTATTTATTATAAAGATGTAAAAAGATACGCCCCCTCCCTTCCTTTACGAAACCTATACAGGGGAGTTATGTAGACATCCAATTAGAATACAACACAAATGAGTACTGGTTTTTTCAAGGTGCACACAGGTTATCATACAACTGTAGAGAAATGTGCAGTTATCTGAGGAATTCAGTTAAGGCTTCACTAAGGAAATGACATCAGGGCTGTATCTTCAAAGGTGACTAGGAATTTCAAAAGGTATGGACAAGGAGAAGGTGACAGCCTTCCAGATCCACCAGATCGACATTCTAGCCCCAGATCTAAGTGTGTAAACCTACATCCCTTGTTCAGCCTTGGTGGGCCCGTCTTTCCCCATATGCAAAATGCAAATCATCATGCTTACCTTGTAGAATTGTTATAAGAACTAGGGATAATTTATGTTAAGTGTTTGGCAAAGGAAGGGATACAAAATACTTGGTGGCTTTACTAAATTAACTAGCAGGGTCTGTGAAGAAGGGCATTTCAGATAGAGGGTATATCCCGTAGAGACCCAATGATGTGAAAAGAGCCAGTATGTTTCAGGAACTAAAGGTAGTGTGCTGTGTGCAGGAAGGTGTGCTTTGAGAAGAGGGAGTGACAGGGGATGAGGCTGGGCAGGACAGCGTGGGTCCATTTCTGATGAGCCCGGCGTTGTGTTGGGTGAGAAGAAAGCAGTCATCCAGGCTTATCTGAAATTTTCAGCCTGCGCCCCTCTGCCTCTCTGCTTTCACAAGTGGCTTTGCTCCCTTTTTTTCCTACTGTTCCTCTGCCTCACCCTTTTTCTGCCCAACATACTCCAAGAGTCCACATCATCCACACACTGCCTGTCTTCAGCTGAGCCGTGTGCCAGCCCCTCCTGCTTCTTTAGCACCACATCTATTTAGGGATCCACTGAAAGTCATTTCTCCTGCAGGTGCATTCTGTTCTAATAATACCCAGTAACAAAAATCCAAACAAGCAAACAAAGAAAGGAAAGAGATGTCTTGACAATACCAAGGATCTGGTGCTGTCTAGACTTCAATCTCTTCAGGGGTTAACTAGAAATAATAGTCCCAGCCGAATAGGATTTAAATGCAATCACTACATGTAGCACATGGTAAGTACTCACATTTTAGTGGTTGTTTATCATCATCATCATCATCACCTTTTTAAAAATTTGCCATTCAGTACATTCAAGTGCTTACTATGTACAACTATCAAAGAATTCTTCCCCAAACATGTAATTTACCTACAACTTTTGAGGCAGATAAATTCTACACAGAAGAAGGCACAAACATACGGAAGCAATGCAATTTAGTCATCACCTAATTAGCCAAACTATTTAAAATAGGCCCCACAGTGGTGGTGATGAAAACATTCTCCCTTCTCAAGGCCTGAAGCTGCGTCTTCCCGCAATTCTCTTCCTTGGAAAGCTATGAGTGGCGAGACTCTTGGCTCGATGCTGAAGCTTCCTCTCTGCTCCATGTAGTCCTCAGCTTTTCCAGTCACTTCCTCTCTTTGTCAGTAGGTGGGTGCGGACTACTGCTGCCATCTTCCCTCATTCCACCGCAGGTGCCGCAGTGGGGACTGTTCATCGTGTGGATGGACGGGTGTGATTGCACTGGTAAGAATAAGAGCTAATATTTATGAAGATTTAACTTCATGGCAGAGACTGTTTCAGCATTACACATTCAATCCCCCTAACAAGAGATTAAAACAGGATCTTCATTTACCAGAAGGAATCAGAGTTCCAAGTGGCTCAGTAACTTGTCCAGGGTCTTTCAGCTGGTGGATGGTGCAGGCGAGATCCAAGTCATGGTAGTCTATTCCCAGACTGTGTAAGCATCGTGTATCCAAAAATGGCAACCTTCCCCCTGAGGGAAGGCAGCTGCAAGGAGACAAGCCTGTTCTAACCTTCTGCCTCGCTGTTAACCCAGAGCTTCTCCTACAGTCTAGAACAGTATGTCAGATAATCTATGAGCAAAATTATGGACACCCAAGCCAGGTCAATAAGTGATCAGTCATAGATTTCTCTAAACAGATGACTGATATAAAATTTTTGGTTCTGATGTTTTAAAAGCCAGAGAGACTTAAAGGAAAAAAAAAACTTTGATGTCTTTGAAGGTGAATCAAAGAGGAAAAATGCTGTAAATACAAAGAGAACTTAGAGACTGAGATCAAAGTGCAGGAAGGTCAGCAGGAAAGTGTATAGAGGCTTCAAGCATTTAATAAACAATTGGATCTCTCTAAACCCGGAGATGCCATAATGCAGTGAGTAATACAACATTTTTTTAAATTGCCAGCTATAATGCTTTCAGTTTCATAGAATAATTCATAGTACATCAGCACAGTTTTGTGGTTCCATCTGCCTCCAACCAAAATCCAACCCAACGTGTTGCAAACCCAACACATTGGCTCCACTGTTCCTTTTTCCTATGTCCCTTCTCTCAAATAATGGTCTCACCAATCTGGCCACCATGACTTGATGCTCAGAGTCCCTTTCATCTCCTCCCACCTCCGCAGGCTCCACTTCCAAATGCTCCGCAAGCACTATCAACAAGTACTTTCAACATCTAAAACATCTGTCCTCCTTTCCAATCCCACTGCTGCCCTGTTGGCACAAGTAACTCAAGCTACAGTATTGTGGCAGACTAAAGATGCAAAGGTGTAAGTCAGTGCTTCCCCTCGGAGAGCTCAAACAGCCTGGAAAAGGAGGCAGGTACCCGGACACATAGATCAAGGTGTGTGGCGAGAGGCATAATGCAAGCAACGTGCCATAGGCCGACATGCATGAAGCACCTTGAAAGCTCTCACCAAGACACAAAAGTCTCCTGACCCAGTTCCTGTCTCTGTTGTGCCACCATCCAAGCTATGCTTCGCATTGCCATGATAACAATCTTTTTCCATCACTTAGTGCTCAGGGGCTTAGGGTAGCTTGCACTTATCTAGGGAGAGGTCCATGTGAAGATGACATTTCTGAGCCATCATCGACATAACCTGTGGTTAAAGTGATGGGATCTTATGAGCATCTTCAGAGAAAGCGTCCAGGGTAGGAAGAGAAACCATAAGCTGAATGTGGGCAGTGCGTGCTTGTAATCCTAGCACTCTGAGAGGCTGAGACAGGAGGACTGCAAGCTCAAGCCCAGCCTAGGCAATTTAACAACTTAGCAAGACTCCATTTCAGAAATAAAACATTGTAGAAAGGGCTGTAACTAAACTCAAAGGCCCTGGGTTTAATCCTCAGTACTACAGAAGGACGAGGAGGAAGGAGAGGAAGAAGGTAAGGAGAAATCATGCAAATAAGACCATGGCATTATAAGACTAGAAGAACAAGTAAGAGCCTCAAAAAGAATACAAAGACAATAGTGAGTAAGACATTGCCTGGCCGTCTTGCACACAGCAGCACTCCTCGGTTGAAGCCGAGATGACAGATCACGTTTGTGAAGTTCTCACTTGTGTCGGTTGCTAAGCATTTTACGTGTGGTAACTTGTCTTGCCCCTTGCAACAACTCTGAGCTAAGCAACATTACAGTGACCTCCCCAACAGAGGCGGTGTTTTAACACCCCCACCAGGGCGGCTGCCATGTCACAGACCTGCAAGGTGGTCGGCCAAGTAAGTCCTAGCATGGTCACCAGCAGCAGCCTGAGCTGTCCATTGTTGGGGCTGCAGCATTTTGGCTCAAAACACTGGTGCTCATTTCTGTGCTCCCTGAGAGAAGCGTTGATTCTTGCCTGAGGGGCTTTGTCTAGGAAGGGAGGGTAGAGAGCCCCAGCCCTTGGATGCAGTGGAGGAAGCAGAGACCTTGGACTTGGTGGTGAGGAGATGTGGTCGGGCTACCTCCCAGGGATGTCTTGAGCTGGAACCACTGTCCACTTCTAAGAGCATACACTAGTCTTGTCTGCTTTGGGGTGTTACAACGAATAGAAATAAACATTATACATTTATTATACCTGACTTCTTTGGCTCATTTATATGTTTGTGAGATTTTTACTGTATATATTTGCATATGGTTCATTCTCATGATTATGTAGTATCCCATTGTATAAATATATCACATATTACTTATCTGGAAAAAAAAAAGAAATTGAAAGAAGTCGTTAGCACTGAATGCTGCTAAAATCTTAAGCAAGAAGAGAACTGAAGGCATGTTATGGATTGCCGACAGATTTGTGAAAGTCAAATATTCCAGGTAATTGATAGGATTACAAGTCAGGCTTCATCGGTTTGAGATTTGATAATCAGATACACAAGAGTTATCAGTTTTCCTCTTAAGATGGTTGAGGATGCAAGAGATATATTTAAAGCATTCTGTTTTGTCTTTAATTTATTTGAGCCCATAGGGACTGTCTTATTTATTTTTATATCCTTACCCACATCCTCCTCCCACAGTAACCAGCAGTGTTCAACATAGGTATGTTTAGTTATGACAATGATAATTTTTTTATAATTAGCTTTTCTAAAATACATATAGGTGCTTGAAGAAAGTTTCTCTCATTATCTTAAATCTCACTTGTAATTTTACTTGTCCTATCGATTTGTATTCTCAAAGAAGCATCTGCTAAATAGACAATGATAAACTTTTGTAGATTTAAAACTAGTAACAGCTCAAATTAAGATTTAGTTTTGTGCTTTGGTAGTCCATGAACCTGCCATGTAAATTAGTGAGAAAGCAGGAGTTGAATTCTACCTGGCTTAGTTCGTGGCATCACAGAACAATTTATACACAGTTTTAATGGGAACTCCTATTACAAAAGGCAAATTTTCACTAGTGCACCCCTTCAGGCCAGATACCGAAACTAACTTTGTCATGGATGTGATTTCCCAGTGCCTGACGTTTACTATTCTCTGTAGTAGCGGGGTTTCAATCCTTTTCAACACTAGACCCCAAGCTAACCCCATTTTTTCTGCACACCCCGTTGTTACGGTTTAAATAAGAAGCATACCCCAAAGAACCATGTACTAAGGATTTGAGCCCTGATGCAGCAATGTTCAGAAGTGGAGCCTAGAGATTTGATTGGATTATGAGAGTGCTGACCTCATCAATAGATTAATCCATTGAATTCGGTTCACAGCAAGTAGGTGGATGGCCTTTGGGACTGTGTCTTGTCCCTGCCCCTTCCTCTCTGGCTCTTTTCCTCTCTTTGCTTCCTGGTTCCCAGCCGGTGAGCAGCTTTCTTTAGCCACACCCTTCCGCCATGCTGCCTCTGCTTTGTCACAGGCCTAAAAACTGGAGCCAGCTGATCATAGACCGAAACCTCTGAAACCCTGAGCCAAAATAAAATGTTCCTCCTTTTTCGTCACAATGGCTAACACGGTCATTTACAACATGTAACAGTGACATTTATCGCACGAGTGAGTTTGCAAATGAGGAAATGACTATTTCCCGTGAAGACATCAAAGGCTCCCTTCTTCCTCCTAAGAACTCTTCTCAGCTGCTCTCCCTCAGGTCAGCCCCAGGACACTCCGGAAGTCTCTTCAGCCAACATCCTGGCACCTGCCTCCTACGTCTATGAAGTCTTCACTGAATCCAAGTAGGTAAACCATCAGGGATTTTCTGCACAGGCCTGAACCTTGTCAAATTCTGCCTGCATCTCCTAAACCTTTCCACGACGGAGGGATCGCCCCGCCCACCCACAGCCAGAGTCCAGCAGGCCCAGCCTGCTTTGCTGAGACTTGGCAGGCCGCTCTGGTGCTGGGCTTCCAGGCTAGCCAGCAGTGCCAGCCGTTCCGAAGCAGCCCTCCAACAGCCGGAGTTGGTACACAGACCCCGGGACACCAGGAGAGAGGAAGAAAACACTCAATGAAACAGTAGATGGGCCCATTACTCATGGACAGCAAGGAAGAAACAGCTGAAAGAATGAGCACTATCCTGGCCCTGGACAAGGGAAAGAAGCGGAAAATCCAACCAAAGCGCCCTCTACCTGCTGCCCACTTCAGGGCAGGTCAGGAAGTCCCTACAGTATCCAATCGGAAGCTGAGCCCGGAGCTTTCGCCGTGCCCTGCTGTTGGTAACAAATGCCTAGTTCAGAAGCATGGGTTAAGCCCTCACCAAAGAACACCTCAGCACACGTGCATGCAAGCACTAAATGTCCTAACTAAGCTAAACTCCTTCCTGAACCAAACAGTCTTGGGAAAAGAAGTGTAAAGAGAGCCATGGTCCACACTTAACCTCTTTAGGGGATACTGTATTTTTAACAGATCCATAAATTATTTGAACCCACTGTAAATTTCAAATGCTTGCTCTTGCTTCCTCTCAGCCAAAGAGGCACTTAGTCATTTCTTCTCTTGTCCATCAAAACAGGCACTGGATCCAAGACATTACCCAACTCAAATCCTGTAATTCCTTCTAAGTCTATCATAACCTTCCAAAATAAGCTTGTTAGTTTAAAATAACCTTGTAAATAGCACTCACCAACTGACACAGAGCAAATAGTGATTTATACCTGAAAAAGAGGAAAACAGACAGCATTTGGCTCTTTGAGGAGGAAAGAATGATGTATTTATGAGCAACTGTTTTATTAATCTTTGAAACACAACATTTTATTTCATTTTGTTTTTAATATGAGAAGGTAATATGAACATTAGGGAAGATTTAGCAAATACAGTTAAGCAATAACATCAAAGAAAATGAACTGTAATGCCTCGAAGGAAATGTAATTTGTTCAAACATTTGGTTTGCATTCTTCTAGATCACTCTAAAGTTCACATCAAGATGAGGCCATAATGTACACAATCCTCATTGGCAGGGGCATTTTACAGGGTGAAATGTGCATGAAGAAACAACTCTGAGCACACCAGATACTTTTAGCTACTGAAAGCCAACCAGCCTTGTGGATTATCAGGCTGTGTTCACTGGGTTCAAACCACAATCGCTTCAATTTACTTCCATGTCACAGTTCTGGACATGGGGCAGGTGAGGGGATGGGGCGTCAGGAGGACCTAGTGTTAGCCAACATGTTCGTTAACCCTGGACCCTGGCTGAGCCAGAGGATGGGGGCACCAAGTAGGGCAGACAAAGTGGGGAGATGGTGCTTGGGCATGGAAGGCAGGCACTGTGTTGGCTTTCTTCTTCCTGGGGAAGAGACACCAGGATTATCTTTATCTGTAGAAACTACAGAGGTCCACGCCCCATGATCCCCAAGGCTTGTCAGAAGAGAGCCCTGTCCCAGGGAAGCGTTGTTTATTTGGCATTTAACCAGAGGCCATTAGGAATCCTTTCAGAAACATTTGATGAGGGGCCAATTATTGTAGCATATACTGTGGAGAAAGGAGGTCAATTTAAAGGACATTTAAATAAAACAACTGGGACAATAACAAAGCCGCTCTTTTAGGGGAAAAGATGTGGGTACAGTGTTTCTAGGGAAGGGACACTGACCCCATTCCCTTGAATATGCACAAAGAAGCTCGTCAAAGAAGCTCCCCAACCCCAGTCATTCAGAAGCATGAAAGAGGCCCTCGTGCCCAGCATCCTGGCTGGGAACCAAAGGCTCCATCAGGCTTGACACAATCGGTCCTATTAACATGGAGAGGTCTTCGGACTGGGGCAAATTCCTCTGCTCGCCAGCTTGCCTTGAATGAGCTGCCAAAGCCTATCCCAGCGATGTTTGCACTCAGCTTGGGAAATATGAATACTTCAGAGTAAAAGAGGAAAGAAACGGAGCTCACATTTCCCAAACTCTTTCCCACTGCAAGGCGTTCCATGCCACCTCACTTAATCTACAGGGTGACCCCGGGGGACTAAGCATTGCTTCTATGTCACAGGAAAGCTGAGGTGAGACTGCTTAGGGGCTTGCCCAAGTTCCCAAAGATGGCATCAGAGTTACCACTTGAAGCCTGGGGAGCTGGTTCTCGTACTCATGTTCTTAAACCTCTGTGTTATTCCAGCCCCAATTCCCTTTTTAGGGTTCCTTTTGCTCACTGTTGATTCTTTTCCTCTTTTTACCAGAAGAATTCTGATTTTTACAAGTGATGTTAATGAACATGAAATCTTGACTTTCCATGACTTGCACTATAGCCAGTGCCTGGAGAAGGAACAAATAGAGAGCAAAGAACACGAAGGAAAAAGAAAGTGAGGTGTTGATCAGACATTAAAAATTTGAGGACAAAGGTTTGTGGTCCTGTGTACCCTTAAATATTATCATTTGTGTGCCACAAACATTGTCAAATGGTGTCGTCACCCTTGAAGGAGAGCAATGCTTCCAGGCAGGGAGGGGGCCCCAAATCACACTGGGGGACCCCTGTCCTCAGGACCGAGGTTCAGACTGTGGTTTTCCAGGGGTGGGACCCACAGCTCCAGGCCACCTGTGCTCTCTGCACCGGACCCCACAAGGTTGCACCATGACAGCTGAGCAGGGCTAAGATTGCAGCTTTCAGCACTCTGGAAAAAAACAGCTGTTGCGGTTCCTTTGGTTGCTGGGCTGGTCTCCATTGGCCAGGGGGACATTAAGGTCTTTGTTATTCACACAGCAGTTGGAATCTCTGTCCATTTAAGGAAGGAAGCCGCAGGGTAATCCAGCCCTGGCCGTGCCATAGAGGAATGACTCACTCGTTTCTGCCACGTGAACTATGGATGAACCCAGGCCCTTCCTTGGCCATAGTCTACAGCCTACACTCAATTCAACTTACTGGATTCCTGAGGAATATGTGCGGTCTATACATCAGGTCAAATTAAGCTCCATGCGCCATAAGCCATGCTTTTTTTGTTTGGATAACTTTAGAGAATAAGAAGGGGAAAAAAGTTCAGGTCTGGGAAAAAAGCAAAAGCATGGCCACATTGATTTATCCCAAAGATTTTGTTTGGATAACTTTAGAGAATAAGGGGAAAAAAGTTCAGGTCTGGGAAAAAAGCAAAAGCATGGCCACATTGATTTATCCCAAAGGGAATCCAAGCCAGCGTTGGCCTGGTGGCCTGCAGGTTTCATCCCAGTGGCACCCTGGGCTGGGAAGGGCTGAGGGACAGCATGGCATAGAGCACAGGCCTTGGGGCAAGGAGGCACCAATTCAGTTCCACTTGTATGAGGGTTAAGTGTCGGTAGGCATACACGCATGTGTATATATCTGTCTGTGATGTGTTTAACAGCCTCTATGTATTGGGCCTCAGCTTGCAGAGAGCTTAGGTGGGGTTGGCAGAGGGTTCAGGGATAGGATAGCTGTAGGCAGAGGAATGGGTGAGACCCCAACACCCAAGCTTACTGAGTGACAAAGGAGTTCTGTCTTTGTCACCTGCAAGGATCTGCAGAGGGAAGGCCCATATTCGTGGGGCAGCCCCATTATCAGACAAGAGCCATTCTTTCAGGTTGGCTTTGCTCCTTCTAAAAACAGAAATTTGAGGCTATCATCGCTGCCAAGATTTTTTTTAAGGAGCCAATCTATGGGGAACCAGTAGGTAAAGTGCCCTGGGCTCGACATCAGTAAGTCACTGCTGTGTCCTTCCAGCCAGAGGGGGAGAGAAAGGTGGGGTGGGGATGTACACACACACACACACACACACACACCCCCGCACAGGCTCCAACTGGTCATGAGCGGAGGAATGCCACCTCCATGACAGCAGCTGCTTTTCCTGGCCAGAGGGGTTGTATTCCCAGGCCCTTGGGAGAGAAGAAGCCCCAGTCCAGGCAGTGCAGGAAGGTGGAGTGAGGTTTTATTTACCCCCTAGCAAAGGGCCCTATCCCAACTATGTCACTGGCAGTCTCCTCCCACAGCTCAGTACGTGACATATTTCTGCAGCTTCCCTCAGGGGCTTCTCCATCGTGTTTCTCCCTTACCTCATCCCTGTCTTGGCCGCCCATCTCGCCTGCAGGCCCTGGAAGCACAATGCTCCACCAACAGGAACTGGGTGAGCGAGCGAATGCAGATCCAGGTTCCCAGGGCGATGCTGCTCCAGCTCAGGAAGGGACTTCAGTCCCCTCTGTTCCAGCACAGGGATTCGGCGTGATCACGGAGTTGGGCGTTTGGAAATCTGTGCAGCAATACTGTGTGTGTGGCCTCCTCCAGGGACTTGCACATCACAAGGACTCTGGGAAGTTGGCTCATATTTTTGCCACTCTCTCAAGAGCAGCATTAAAATGCAAGGAAGCTGCGCATCTCCAGGCTGTAACAATCAGGATAAGAGTGGTGGAGCAGCAGGCTGGGGACCCTCGGCATCCCAGCCCGGGGGTTGGGACACCAGTGGGCAGAAGGATTTAATTATTATGAGATGAGTGAGTACTGAAACTTTCCAGAAAGTTTTCTAAATCAACCTTGTTTTATTTGAATGTTTTAAATTCGAAGGATTCCAAAAAGACCTTGAGTTTCAATGTGGGCTGGATGTCAGTAGCAAGAATGTCCAATAATACACGCTCTTACGTAATGGAGAAATATATACCCAACAGTACTTTTGGGAGCCCGTGGGCAGGTGCAGGTGGGAGAGAAGTTTGGGAAGCAGTAGAGAATGTCACAGCGCCAGGAAATCTGGAACGGATAGCACCTGGGAAGGCTGAGCCGTCCAGTCCAGTGCATTGCCTCCCTTCACAAGGAGTGAACAGATAAGGCAGTGAGGCTGTTCCTCTCTCTCTCTCTGGTCAATAGTTCTTAACCAACTAATAAGATAAAAATAAATCAATGTCCTGTTTCATATCTGTGCAATTCTCTCCCCCGCCTTGCTTTGCTTTCCAATTGCCAAGTTTGGGGCCATTGTCCCATGTCTTCCCGCTCCTCTTGTCAATGCTGAGACTTCAGAACTTCCTTCTTGACCCTCCCCATCCCAGGGTGGTGCTGACCCTGCCCTTGAAGGAGATGCTCTTGGCAGTGTTGGGTGCGTAGGCTCCAGGCTGGCTGCAATGAACCAAGGGACTGATCCCTGGAGACCAGGTGGCTATTGACTGAGCCGTCACAAAGCGCTCACTGTGAGAGGCGTCTATCAGGCCGCAGAGATCAGTCAGGAGCCTACAGTGTGCGCCTTTGTGATCCAAGGGCTGGATGTGGCAGGGACGATGGAGAGGACCTGGGAGACCCAATCTCTCCAACCTTGGGGACTCGGTGGCTGGAGACTGTGTTATCATAAATGCTGTCTCTGAGCCTGCCCCACATCAGCTAATTTGCCTTGTTGAGAGTCTTTGTGAAATTATAGAGAGAGGCCGGGGGAGGATATGAGAAACAGCATCGCTATAGACAAAAATGAAATGTTATCTCACCTGCATCGTTGTACTTGTCGGGCAGAGAGAGAAGATATCAGCCAAAAAGAAAAGAGAAAACACAGGAGCTCTTGTTTCTTAACTTGTTCATCTTCCATATCAAGAGTTTCTGTGTTACCAGTGGCGTTTCCCAGGAAAACAGAAATTTGGAAGGAACCATCTTTTACTGAATACGGAAGTGAAACATTCCCCACAAATCCAGCTGTAAAAAAAAAAGAATGCCTGCAGTGCCAGCTTAGATCCGGAACTTTCCCTGAACCCTTCTGATGAACAATGAGCACAGCCCATGCCCTGGATCATGAGAAGCAAGCATGGGGCCTGGAGGATTTGCAGAACTGGGGTGGGGTTGTGGAATTGCAGCATTAAGGACACATGAGTTTGCAACTGGCAGGTCTAGCTGCTAAAGCTAGCAAAGGTGGCCCAGTTTCCCTTAGACTCATCACCAGCCCACCAAAGCCTCTGCCCCAGCCAGCTCAGGCTCTTCTTCCAGAAGCTGATCCTGCCTAGGGCTACTTAACTCTGGTCTGCCTGGGGGGTGACCGGATGTGTGTCTTATTAACCTTCCTCAATGTCAAAGTCCTTGAGAGCAAGCACTGAGTCTTAAGCATTTTTGGATTCCCTGCAGCTCTGAGCTCAGAGTTCTGCAAATGTCTGACACTCAAAAACATGTTAGCTCAGAAAGGAATGAGCAGGCAGCATCGTGGAAACAGCCTCTTCGCTGCTCCCTGCCCATCTTGCACAGTGCTACGGTGTGGCAAAGTGAGAAGGGGACCCGGTCCAGGGAAAGTTAGCAAAGAGAGTCTGGAGTCCTTCACTTAGTCCCCAGGGGAACAGGATTCTTAGGCACCCCCAGACGGAAGCACTAACGCTGCAAAGCAAAAAGGCAAAGTTCAAAGGGAAGACGGCAGGTGGCAGGCCCAGAACTAAGGAAATGGGGCTCTCCCTGAGGACAAGGAGGTGGAAGGAGAGGACACAGGGCAGGGCAGAAAAGTCTGTGCCAGGCTGGGCTGAAGAAGCACTAAATCAAGGAGAAATAGCTCTGCTGGTGCTTAGGTTGGAAGGAAGAGGCAACCAGGAATCTGGAATTCAGGGCTCCCTGTGCCGTGGCTGGAGAAGGAAAGAAGGAGCAGAGTCCCAGCAGGCCCAAAAGGGGCCACCTCACTTCCACCAGGAGTCCTCTGCCAGATGTGGAGAGGAACCTGACCAAACAATGCTTTCCACAGTGAACTTTGTGAGGATGCAAGGGTTTATGCGAAGAGGGGAGGAGGACACAGAACCACTGTTATTTCCTGCAGCCCTGCAGGACCTCAGACTGGTGGCCGGTCTCTGTGTACTGTCACAAGCTTCCTCCCTGTCTGCTCCCAGCCTCTGCCTTTTTGGTAGGCCGACAGGGCCACAAAGGGCAGCAAGGCCTGCACTCAACCCCCAAGGAGAGGGACTATGCCAATCAGGGAGGCTCTTCTCCAATTAAAGGCAGAAATGCTGCCCTAGTCTTCTCTGCACAGAAAGTACGTACTCCTATCCACAGTGCCTTTACTTCTCTTAACCTCCTGGAAAGGGAAAGGGGCATTTAAAGAGGGCGTGGAAGAGTAGGAAGGACTCATTTGTGAGTTTCATTATTAAAAATTTTCTTGGACTATAATAGTTATTCTGGGTTCCTTTGACTGTCTGTCCCCTGACACCAACATTACACACACACACACACACACACACACACACAGATTCATGGTGAAGAGTCTTCTCTCGGACACTTTGAGAGTAACATATAGACAAGCTTAGGACCTAAAATCTCATTAACAACTTTATACTGCAAAAGATGCATTCTTCTCATTACTCCCCCCAAAATTTAAAACCTATAGCTGAGCCTCACCTCACAGGGGAGGACCCGGGTGGGTCCAGAGCTGTCTTTCCAGCTGTTCTGGACCAGATCCATGCAGACCACTTGGAAATGCTCGGATAACGTGGGAAGGGTTGGATTACTGACATCGTCGTGTTGACATAAGCCTAGGGAATTGGAGATTAACATTCCTGAATCTTCGGTTCTCACAAAATGTCACACTCTCCCCTAAATACCGTCCTGCTGAACAGGCAGGTGGCAGCCAGAGGTTCCGTGGCCTGAGTCCAGTTAAAATGAAACTCAGATAAGAATGGTGTGGAGGAGCCGGCTGGATGTAAAGGGGGCTGTTTATCCAGCTCTGAATCAAACCAAGGAGGAAGGCAAGAGAACCCGGGAGATCCGTAAAGGCTTAACTTTGCGTGCGCACGCACACACACATGTATGCATACACCCACGTACGCACACACGCATGTACGCATACACGCACGTACGCACACGCACGCACGCATGCGCACTGTTCTCAGAACGTCACTCTCCCAGCCCTCCACTCACTCCCTGTGGGACCTGACTATCCCTGCACAGTCTCTGTGACACTGCTTTATCCTGCTTCCCTGAAAATGAACTCCCCCAACATGGGGCCTGTCCTTCCCAAGCAGCAGCTCGCTGCGCGCGCCTTCTTACAAACCATCTCAGTGCTGCTCAGCTGGGATATCAGCTCCAAACTCGTGCCACCATGATTGCTCAGGGCAAGGAGAAAAATGACAAGCATTTGTGGACTTGGGATCAGAGGGCTTCTCACAGAGTGACAAGATGGAACCTTCTACCGAGCTCACGAAATCCCAGTGGCAGGACAAAATCAATCCGTAGCTTTGAGCAGAGGGATGGTGGAGAAAGGGTGAGTCTTCCAGGACAGTTCCTAACCCAAATACTCTGCTCCCGTAAGTCGCTGAAATGTTCCGGCCTTCTAGTATTTCGGAGACCCTTAAATGCCACTTTACAGATTACAGGTCACTACTGAGGAAGACACAGGAAATCCTTTCCAGATTGTGCCTGTCCCAGTTTGAAACTGTGTCCCCATCGTCAAGGACACTGACGGTACACTTTGAGGTGACCTAAAAGTTCCCCAGGAGACAAAGGGGCTGGGTTGCACTGAGTAGTTCCCAGTGATGAGAGAATAATGCTTCCTCAAGGAGGCTGCAGTGCAGAAGCAGGGTATGGTAGAGCGGTAGGCAGGGAGAGAGATCGGAGAGCTGGGGTGTGAAGTGATGAATCGCTAGGGACTAGTCCCTGGGTGGGAGATTTTGGCTCAGGGCAGGTGGTGTCTCTCTGAAGCCCTTACCTGTCCCAGGCTCTATTCTCTTCCTTTGCCACAAAGCCCAGTGGAAGTGATTTCCCCTGTTCCTAGCACCTGGGTACTTCATCTTTCTTCCCCTTGTTGGTTTCCTTAACCTACTCACACTTCTGTTAATAGTCTCCAGGGTTACTGCTTTGAGGGAGTTTTCTCTCATTTGTTTTCTGCCAGGATCCCAGTCAAGTAAATGGGGGGGGGGCACGTTTGAAAATTTGCAATGCTTATTAGCATCCTAAGGTTCCAAACGGTCCTGCAAGTAAAGAAACTCTTTAATTTTATTTGGCCCAGAAAAATCCTATTTTTTAATGGAATACTTATTAATCCCTAAAAATGCTGCTATGCAGTAATGGTCCATTGAGGTGGGGAGTGACAGTCTCACAGCTTTTTGTAAGAAAAGTAATTTGTCCCCTGGGCAGGACAGATTAGGAAGAAAAGAGACATCTGGAAGGGGCATAGGCAAGGGTCTCGACAGGAAGGTGTCATTTGGGTCAGGGCAGTGGGAAGGAGGGAACCGAACATGCGGTACTGGGTCTTCTGCCAGCCCCCGGGGGTGGGCAGCTCCTGTCACCTGGGAGGAGAACGGGGCTTCTGCCAACAGTGGGCTCCATAAGTCAGGACCCATTTTCTCCTCTATTATTTTATTTTATTAAAATGCTTACTAAGGAGACAAAATTACTATCTGCTACCCCAAAATTTGGCAGGCCCCAGAAGTGGAGGGAAAGCTGTGCATGGTTGTTCAAGTCAAAAACAGTTTCTGGGAGAAAACTATAGAGTTTGATGATAACATTAGCAAGGAGGAGTTAGGATGCTGTGGGGTGTGCATTGGCAGGCAATCAATAAGGCCAGCCATACCGGGTCTCACGTTACTGTGGAACCACTTTTTAATCAAGAATGCTCCTTGGTCAAGGCCCTCAATGTGTGAGGTTTTTGTATCAGAAGAACTTTTGCTGCATCCCTCCATAATCTGCTCTATTCTACTCTCTACAAACTCAAGACCGAGGACACCCCAGTCCTTCCTTTTTCTTACATAAGCATTGCATCGTGGCCTAAGAGAGGCCTCATCTACTTGTTTTCCTGCATTCACATTTCTGCTTAATGCTTTTACCCTAATTGAACTTTTCACAGATATCCAGAGAGAGAGAGTTGAGAACCCCAGGCCTCCAAACAGAGCCATTGTTAAGTTGCTATAATCAATTCTCAATTATTTGCCACAGGGAGAGGAAGCATTAGCCTTGGTTCCAGGGGGTTGCAGGAAGAATACTCAGCAGGGCTGCAGTCCCAGGAGGGCTCCTGAGGCCCGGCTTTGCTCTTGCCCGCAGCAAGATTTCTTGATAGGATTCCATGCTAGAAGAAGCCCTTCCTTCTTCAGTGGTTTGGATGGCAGTTTGCTGGAGAAAAGCACATAGACTCTGAAGACATAATGTTGGTCTCCAAAACCAGGGGAGGCATAGGAAAGAAGGAAGAGTCAGATCCCTGCAGCTCAGAAGACTGGACTTAGAACAAATGGCCAAAACAATATTATAGCCTCTGGGGATAACAATGTGCTTACTTACATATTTACAAGTACAACTAAAGTACCCTCTAGTGTGGGGGTGCTGGCAATGGGGAGGTTATGCGTGCATGGGAGCAGAATTACATGGGAAGTCACTGTACTTTTCACTTAATTTTGCTGTAAACCTAAAACTGCTCTAAATAACAGTCTATTAAAAATGATAAACTTAGGCTCAATTTTCATTGAGGTGAGACTCCTGATAAATGTTAAAACTTTCAGAGAGTTGATAATATTATAGTGTGGCTCTGGCTATCACTTCACTGAAAATTTATTATAAATCAATTCTATCTGTATCTAAGAAAACAGTGGCTCTTCTTAACTTTCCCATGCAAAAACTAGGGTAGGTCTCTCCAGTGATTCCCAGTGTGTAACGTAGCAAAAGTTAGAATAGGAAGCAAAGGCACAAACCCCCTTTAAGACAAGTCACTTTTAGTACCTGAATGTGTTGAACAACTTTTCTTGCCATGCAGCCTGTAGAGTGGTTCACCCTTTTCTTGGGGAAAGAATAGGTCATTTTCTCAAATTCTCAATCTTCATTTGAAAGACTTGATGAAATGAAAACTGTGGTCCTTTGGGGAGCTGGAAAGTGTTCAGGGCATAGGGGATAGTGTGCTGTTATACCGTACTAATGCTTACTTACAACTTGGGCTAATTTGAGAGTGTGCAGGGCACATGATTAGCCAACCTCCATCAACTCTTTCAGTCTAAAAACTTTACAAGACTCCCTCTGTCCCACCCCATCAACCCCCAAATATCCAGAGTTACCTTGTGGAGTTACCACAAGGAAAGAAAGGCCCTTCAGCTGTGGAGAAGGGGTCCTAAGAAAAAATAAACTCAGCAACAACATAACTTCTGGGATAGTCGCCTTTCAATTCAGAGGTGCAACATGGCTGGGAACACACTCATCTTCAGACGTACTCTGGCCCCTTAGTGTTCAGGTATCAGAAGCTTAATCCCAGTGCAACAGAGATGAGGGGCGGGACCTACTGCAGTTGACTTGATCTGAAGAGTGATTAATGTCATTATTGGAGAAGTGTGTTCGTTGTCACAGGAATGGGTTCATACAGTGAGAACGGGTTTGTTGAGGAAGCCATCTCTTGCTGTCTCGTGTTGTGTTCTCTTGCCCTTCTCCCTCCTGCCATGGAGCAACACAACAAAAAGACCCTCACCTTGGCATTGGACTTCCTGGACTCCAGAACTGTGAGGAACAAATTGATTTTCTTTCTGAATTACCTCAGCCTGTCATACCCTGTTATGGCAGCTCAAAAATGGACTAAGATGAGAAAAATTCAATTTATAGATGTGGATGTTGAGGCCCATAGGGTGGAAAGATGACTAAAAGTTGAAAAGCAGACGGTATCCAATCTGAAAGAAAAGACAGGGACTCTAACCAAGAGCCAAACCTCCTACCTTGTTTTGAAAAACACCAGTAGCTTTGCATGGATACAATCAGCCTATGAATCAACCTTTAATTTTTCAAACAGGTAAAGAAATGTATAGAGACAACATCTAAGTGTGTTTAGATGGCCATAGGTCTTCCAGCAACTGAAAACCTATCTCCAACCTGAGTTTCTCCATTCCTTCCCAGGGCTTGGATTATAATTTAGCCAGGAGGTTGGCTGCTTTGAAATTAAGACTCCATGCACCAGGAATCCCAGATTCTTTGTGGGAAGGGGTAGCTTTTGTTGTCCTGAGTCCCTGTAGTCCTGCTAGCATGGTCTGGAGGGACGCTGTGCCTTCTTAGGTGTGCCAAGCCTGGCTGCGTGCCCAGCCAAGTGTGGACAAGACTGGAAGCTACTGCTCCTTTCTGGGGTTGTATGGGAAAGAGCTCACTGTTCAGAGTACCCCACACACCTCACTAATAGGCAGGGTAGATTCAGCTTCTCTTTATGTCCCTCTGGCTGGCTTAGGTCTCAGAAAGAGCAAACCTCAACACGAGCTGATGTTCTGCTTGTCCTAAACAATTCTGGAGGAAGGTTCAGAAAGCGGCAGTAAAAGGGACCTTGTGGCTTTGTCAGGATGAGTCTGAGCGGGGGTGTGAGGGAGCCTCACTCTACCCCGTCAGAAACCAAGTTCTCAAAGGAAAGCGAAGAAGCTAGAGAAGCCCAGATCTTGCCTCTGCACCTGCCTTTCTGTGGTTCCGCATCACCCAGCGGCTCTGGGACTCCACCGAGGCCCACCGAAAGTCTGCTGGGACGAAGGGAAGAGCCCACAGGAGCTGTCCCTAAAAGCACACGTGATCGGAAATGTGGAGACTATGTCTCATCAACAGAATCAGAGGAGGAAGGGCAGGAGGAGAGAAGACAGTGAGGAGCTTCCTAGATCCTGTCCGTCATTATATGCTCTGTTCACATCTTCAACGAGTGATTTTTCCATTCTTGGTGAAGTGGCCTGTGAGGATCACTGAGTCTGTCCCTCAGGCTGGGAGCAATAGAGACTCAAACAAAATCAGTACGTGCCTGGATCATCGGCTGGCCAGCACCAAGGTGGCACTGACTCTGTTCTGACTGGCGTTTCCTCCCTTGGGGATCTTAAAACATGCTGTACTCCTTTCAGAGCTGAACGTGAGAACTTGGATCACGCCTGACCCGCCATGGTCTGTCTGAAGCAGTACAAGCTGGCTGCTCTCCCTCCCCACCTCAGGTGCTGGGACGCTGTCCTCACCTCAGTTACTACCTTCCAAGATGCTTTCCCGGTTGGCAACACAGATAGGAGCCTGTCTCTTCCTCAGGGAAGTCCCCCTTGATTGGCCCAAAGAAGCTTCTCTTAATGCAGTACACTCTTCTTTCATTGCACTTAATACAATTATCATCAACCAATTAATTAAATTATGTGCTTATCCCTTTAATGTTTGCCTCTCCCCTCTGTCAAAACTTCTTAGGGGTGGGTTGGGGTGGGGAGGGCTCTGTCCACTCAGTTTATCTCCAGTTATTGAAATGGAGCCTGTACACGGTAGGTGCCTAATGTCTTTGTTCAGTAAGTGACTGGGTGAAGAATGGCACTATCCCCTCAAGAGGACATTGCCTGAAAAGGAAGGAAAAAGGCTCATAGCCCAGGGCTGCTGGGTCAGCTACAAAGTTTCTCAGAGATATTAAATGGCATGGAAAGAACATGGGCTCAGCAGCCTTGCAGAACCCCAACCCCCAGTTCTGCCAACTGTGTGACACTGGGAAAGTCTCAATACCTCTGTTACTCAGCTGTCTCATCTATAAAGTGGGAAGACCAATAGCACTCACTTCTATAGTCTACTGGGTGTAAGGTCGTTAGCTCAGTACCTGGAAGATAACAGGTGCTAAATAAACATCCCTTTCCCAGAAAAGTCCAGAAGGGAAAGTAAGTTGGACCCTGGCAATAACTGTAGAGAGCTTGTTGAGAGGGTCCCAGCTCGAGAGGAAGCCTTTCTGGGGAGACATCTAGCTTGGCATTCACAGGTCAGAGGAATGAGCCCCAGCAAGAAGAGGGACTTCGGCAAGAGTACCCCACTGCTGCTCTAGCTAACAGGCAAGAGTCCTTGCAAGAGACGACACTGTGGTGATTTCTTTATAAATATGCACAAAGAGTCACCTATGCAACAAAGCTAGCAACACCCCAGATACAACCTAGAAAGACTCCTGGGTCTCCACACCCAAAGCTCATTCCCTTTGCCCTGGAATCCTGGCTGTCTTCCCCCTGCAGGCCACCTACCTCTCGGCCTCAGAAGAGACAAGGTGCAGGGGTTCAGGAAGGACAGAGAGGTCGTCCATGCCACCTAGTAGAGAGGCAGTCAAGCAGGAGAGCTGGGGAGCTAGGCAGGGTGAGCTCGGAAGGGACAGGTCGTAGGGTTGGCAGGTGACATGAGGCCGGATGTGCCCTTCAAACAACTGAGAGCGGCTGAGACCATGAGGGCACCCTGCTCCTTCCATCACTCCCACAGACATCATCAGGGCTTCTCTGTGCGCATACAACGTGCCAAGGTCAGTGTGGTGGGCAGCCTCCCAGAGGACCAGAGTGGCCGGGAAAGCCCCGCATGAGTGACAGCCGTGAAGAATCTCACAGTGGCCAGGGCTGCAAAGGGAAAGAGGTAGGTGTCGCCAGTGCGCACGACCAACAGCTGGGCCAAGGAGTCCAGCCCGTGCTCCGTTTCCCTTTCTCTTGCGACTTAAGTGTCTTCACCTTCTTGCTCTGTGAGGAAGGCAAAGGAGCAGAAAATCAATTATCCACTGCTGAACATTGGTGGTAACAGCCTGAGCCCCAGAACTCCTGGGCCAGGCAGATGCTGAGGACCCAGGAGCATGGCAAGTCCCTGCACCTCTGTCCCAGCCTCAGAAGGCAGCTGCCCTCGAGGCTCTGTGCGCCTTCTCATGGGGTCTTTAGGAGGCTGCAGGGCAGGTGTTACATACTCAGTTTATAGGTGAGGAAACTGAGGCCCAGACTCTGTACGAAATCTGTCAGGAGGGCTGGGGATTTAACTCAGTGCTTCCACCACCTGCCTTGCAAGTGCAAGGTCCCAAGTTCGATCCCTAGTACTAGAAAAAGGGATGAGAGAGAGAAAGAGAGAGAGAGAGAGAGAGAGAGAGAGAGAGAGAGAGAGAGAGAGAGAGATATCTG
>NW_022900923.1:10742009-10751114 GCF_012274545.1 Fukomys damarensis
AGAGAGAGAAATCTGGCAGGAGAGCCGCAATTTCTTACAGATGCAGTTGGGCCTGAGTTGAGGTGCCCAGTCCCCTCCTAACCCAGAAACAGAAATGCTACCTCGCGCCCTTGCTTTGCCTGGAGGTTGCCCAGCCACCTCCTCCCTGCCCCACCCCATCTAGTCCCAGCCCCATTCTGGATGAGCCCACGAGCCCACGAGCAGCAGCCCAGGGACGCACACTGACTCAAACGCTGAGCCCACTCCTCCCTTTTGACAGCAACAAGTGTGAGGCTTCCCCTTCCCGGCCCCTCCTGCGCATAGAAGCCAGGCACTGCAGAGCAGCTGGCAAACACAGAAGCAAACACCTCTGTGCCACATACTGCAGCTGCATGTGTGAAACATGATCTGTCTGCAGCGCCCGTCACATGCCACGTCCAGTTGTTGTACCCAGGCAGATTGGAAGAGGATCCACTGAAAGAACTTTCTGTGGCTGTGCCCACCCCACCCCTTCCTCCCACCCCCAGCATTTCGTTCGCTGGTCTTCTCTGGCACCAGCATTTCCAGCTGTGTTTGCCTTTCACTAAGTCCCAGGCCTTGACAGCTCTGGGAGGTGGTGCCTCCGCTTGGTGACACACACTACCAGGCGCTGCTAAACTACTCAGTGCGTTCCGAGGGCTTTGCGTGTTCAAAGCTGCTGTCCCACTCCTAGCTCCAAGAGCTGCACATCTGGATGAATGTTTGTGAATCCCAGGTTGACAGGTTACCCATAAAGCTGGGACCATTCCTGCAGTCCAGCTCAGCTCCTCCTGCCTGGCAGAGTCCTCTCATCCCCCCGGGTCTGCCAGGCTCTTCACCTGCTGCACAGAGACCTGTTCACTCAGGCCTGTGGCTGATGTTAACAATCAGCCTGCAGATGGAAGAGAGGAAAGGAAGACCTCTTACAGGTGCTAAAGGGTGCAGGGAGGCAGGACAGAAAGAATCAGCTGTTGGGGGAAATTAGCTCACAGAGCGTCTTTGCCTGGAAGACAGCTTTGCAGGGGGATAATAGATTTTCGCCTTCAGCCAACCATGAGGCATTGACTCTGATGGAATAGGAAAATAATATTGAAAATGGCAAAGAATACCTGGGAGATGTCCACCTGCCCTGAGCCATGAGCTTCAAGACACTTCAAACTTCTTAGAGGTTTGGCTCAGCCAAAACTGAGGGTCACTGTACAAAACAAACATCCATCGCATCAACCCCAATGCCTCACACAGGTTATCTTGTTTGGCCATTTGGTCAATCAACTAATCAATCAATGCTCACTGTCTTGTGTGATATCTTCTGTAATCTTCCCAATGTATAGATGCAAACACTGAGAGAGGTTTAGGAATAAAGTCTTCTGCAAAAGGCTGTACAGATGGTACACTGGCAGCTGAGCCCAGAACGTAGACCAGGTCCTCAAAGTCAGTAAATAAATTACAGTTCTGATTCTCTCCACTGACCTAAAATACCAGGCTTAGGTAACTTGGGGGAGCATAATGGACCACCTAAGCTTCCATCTACTTATAGGAGAAATTTCTGCTTCCCATTTTTCAGGTTCTTGTGCTTCTCTCCCCTCAACTTTCAGCTGAAAACTAAATAAAAATAAAATGTTAATGCCAGAAATCGTTGTGCATGGATCAAAAATTAGTTCTTGCTTTTGTCACTTTGAGAAATTGCACAGAGTGCATCTGTTGGCCCCATCGTTCCCCTGGCTGCACGTCATCTCCGGCATCAGCTCTGTCACCACTCAAGGTGGCACTTTTTTGGTCCTGTACAGAATGCAATTTTCACTTGCCCCTGGAAAATCAATATGGAAAGGCTCTAATTCCTCGGATTTCGATTTTTCAATAAAAAAGTGAAAATGAAACTCCGTGGGATTGCAGCCAAAATGGTGCCCCTGAGCCAGTATCAGTCTGGAGGGGCGCTCACCAAGAGGTGCAGAGAAAAGGAGCAACTTTGGACGTTGTCCTCCTTGGGTGACACACCAGTGGCACAGGAAGCAGGGGAGGGCTGGTGTGTGTGCAAGAGAGTGAGCAGGATGCCTGCGCGGAAAGATGCCTCTCACTCCAGAGACTTCTCGGCCTGTCTGGGGTGGGGGCGGAGAGGCACAGCTTCTCATCAAGACCCAGTTCAAACCCTGTCTCTGTCAGACGCTAGCTACTTTCCACTTAGCAGCTCCCTTGTCTTATCCCTCTACCGGAGGAGGTGGAGGAGAGGGCTGGAGTGTTGATTGGGCTCTCAGAATTGAAGTGGAGTCAGGGAATGGATCTATGTGGGGAGTCCCAGCACAATGCCTGGCTCAGGGTGCGCTCTCCAGAAGGTCTGTTTCCTTCCTGCGGCCCTGCGCCCTCTTTCCCTACAGCAGCTGCTGTGCCCTTTGACACCTGGTGTTGTCCATGGAAGGCCACCGTGAAC
The DNA here is from genome assembly GCF_012274545.1 of Fukomys damarensis. Lineage (NCBI taxonomy): Eukaryota > Metazoa > Chordata > Mammalia > Rodentia > Bathyergidae > Fukomys > Fukomys damarensis. The sequence goes on from NW_022900923.1 coordinate 10,744,432, forward strand.
TATTCAGTAACCTAATCCACTCATGACAGTGTCAGGCTGAATGAAAACATCACCATCCACCTCAGACCCCGTGACCAGAAACCATCTGAAGCAAAAGCTCCAGGGTTTCTCCACACCTCCTTCCACTGCCTTCCGACACTGAACCCAGAGAAAGAACGGCAGCCCCCAGAGGGAGACTCATCCTGTAACATGAGCTGCTGCGAGCCCTGCGGACAGCTCCGGCCCTCAGAAGCCTGCGTCCCTGGACTCTCAGCCACTGTCACATGATCCTGGGTGGGTCACGTAGCTTCTGGATGCTTCAGTATCCTCAGCTGTTAAATAGGTTAATAATAGTGAGTGAGGCGCGCTCTGACACAGCAGCGGTGTTTGGCAAAAGGAAGCCACCCTGACAGGTTTAGTGCTGGGGTAGAATGAGAGGAAAATGGAAAAGAAAGAAAACAACAAAAGACCCACATAGCATTGAAGTTTATTATCTTAAGCCTTATGCTCCTTCTGCACTCTAAACCAGGAGAGAGGAGATATTTAAGGTCGCCAGGATAGCATACTCTGCCCTCTTGAGGTTCCCTGATATTTTTCCGCCTGGTTAGTCCTGCTTGGTGCATGAGGGGCTTTCCCACTGACCCCAGTAGCTTCCAAATCTGTAAGTTTGAGGCTGTGGAGGAGGACCATGGACATGGAAGGAATGGACACTTAGGGTGACTGTTTCAAACACCCACACGGGATTTTACTGTCCCTAGTGGGACAGTTATTAAACGAAGGCAAGACGACAAGCAAGCCTGCGTGGCTGGAACAGAGCAACCAAAAGAGTAGGTGGAACGGAGATCAGCAAAGGGTGGAGAGGCCAGGTACTGCAGGGCTCTATGGACTGTTAACTTTGAGACTGCAGCCTGATTTTAGTCCACGGGAGAGGCACAGTTCCCACTGATGCTGTTGTCAGAAATTGAGATGGACGCTCGAGGGACACCACTGATGTCAGGTTTGCTACGAAAACACTGCTGAATTTTTCTAGCGAAACACACCTAGGTAAGCAAGCCCTCCTCCCTACATGGAAGATGGAATAAAAAGTCTGTTTGGTTGATACTGAGAACCAGCAACCTTCAAGGTAGTATTTTCTGGCTGGACATGAATGACTACCAGTGGCTACGGTGGTTTGAGATTTCCTTGGAGACTGCGCCAACAGGAACAGGGCATAGGTGACAGAAAACCCAGTCAGGACGTCTTTGTCACGTCCTGTCACTGGGACACAACACCTATACCACCAATTTGAAGGAGTAGAGAGACCTATGTTTTTTCACGTTTTCAATTCATGGTTAGCTGACTCTAAGGCACACAGGGCTTGGCAGGCAGACCTGGGTACAGGACAACTGCTTATCCTGTGGCAGCCAGGAAGCTGACAGAGAAAAGAGGAGGCAGCAGAGATGCACCCTTCCTGGTCACATTCCCAGGGACCCCTCTTTCTCCCAGGCCCCACCTTCTAACAGCACATTCAGCTCAGAACTCACAAATGGATTAACCCAGGCCTGTGTGTGGTGCCCCATGATCCAACCACTTACTGAAAGCCCCATCTGAACACATGAGGCTTTGGGGGACATTCTAGAGCTAGAGCATAATATAGGCTGAGGTGGCCTAGGGTGTACTCAGACATAGCCCAAACGTACAGCCGGATCTAACAGCAAGAAATTGAAAACAATCTCAATATCTATCAATCGGTTAGCTTTGGCACGCAATGGAATCCCACTATTCCATTAAAGACAATTTCAAAATTGAAAAATAGAAAAGAAAAAAGGGTTAAAGATTTGCATACACTGACATAGAAACATAACCTCTATGATACAATATTGGGTAAAGAAAGCAGTTTACATAAAATGTATAATGTGGTCCCATTTAGGTGAAAGGGAATCCATACGTATTGAGAGGTATCCTGAAAGATGTTCACCAAAATGTTGTCTGTGGTTTCTCCAGAGAGTGAGACCTTGAGTGGCTATTTTTCTTTCTTCTTTGTTCTCTTCCGTAGTGTTTGACTTTTTTTTCCTTATGAACAGTTCACAGATGGATATAACGGTATAGATATGAAAAGATAAATCCATCGCTGTAAGACATAAAACTTCATCTTTTTTCTCGGTGAAAATTCATGATTCAATATTGAGAAGAACATTCAACACCTTCTTGATCTTCCAAGATATTCCATGATCAATACCAAATAAATCCCTCTCTTGATTTCCTAATGTCACATAAAATGCTAGAGACGAGAGGTGGAACACGCAGTGGAAAGGCTCTCCTGTGATCCAACCTCATCCTCAACCCTCTGGTAAGGAAAACTAGCACCTATTTTGAAAAGTCTGTTGTTTCACAGAGCTTGGTTTTCCCCTTCCATCTTCAGCGGTTGCCGTTCAAACATGCATTGAGCATACGGGGTGTGTAAGACCTTCCCCAAGAAAGCCACTGCCTCATCTGCCGGCTAGCATTTGTTTCAGGGCCGTTACCCAAGATACTCATGGAGACCAAGTTCATGGCCGAGGAAGATGGCCAGCCACCCACGCAGGGCCTTCTGGTCCACAGAGTGGGTGAGCATTTGAAATCTGTGGTGGCATTAGCAAGAGGGTTCCCTGTCCACACGCACACGCGTGGTCTCGGGGGTCACCCAGTGCTCACTCTTTCCACCTGTCCCCAGGCCCACCGGTGCCAGGTGTTGGTCTACAGCAGTCAGCAAACACAGTCTCTGCCCTCAGAGAGCTTTTCTTCTACTAGATGTCTTAAAAATAACCATATACTCCTTTGGAGAGGTAAGTAAGTGTTACACAGAAAGACAAATAAGGCAAATGAAATACAGTGAGGGGTGCTTGGTGCAATATTAGTTGGGATTAGCAGCAAGTCTGCTCTGATGAGATCACAACTGAGCAGAGGCCTGAAAGAAGTGGAGGGACAAGGTATGAAGATACCTGAGGGAAACAGCATTCTAGGCAGGAGAACAGCATATGCAAAGGCCCTGTGGGAAAAGTTCCCTCATGTATTTCAGGAAGGACTACATGTCCATGTAGCTGGAACAGAGCAAACAAAACAGACAGTAATTCCACTTACCTTGTGTGAACCTCATGCCTTTCCCCAAAGAGCACCAGAAGTAGTATTTAGCCAATGCTCTTACAAAGCAGAACTTGCCACAGGCAGAAGTAAGGGCTTTAAGCAGCACGGTAAGTCCCTGTGGCTAAAGGGGCACTTGTCCCTCCCTCTGAGCTAGAGCTGGAGACAAGTCCTTCTCCCTCCTCTGTGCTCAGCTTAAAGGTAAGGATGCATCTGAGGTAGACCTTGAACTTGTACAGTGGATACAAAGGTGGAGCTCTCACTGCATAAGTCCAAAACCACTTGTCTGGTCATGTTTTATTTTTATCATTAAATTCATAAAAATGTATTAATAATAAAGCTACTAATAAAACTAGCAATAGCTAATAATCGGTGTCTACCACTTGCTTTATAAACACAGGTATTACTAATTCTTATAAGAACATTTGGATGTTATTTTATCCCTGTATTATTGTTCTGGAGACTGACAGCCAAGAAGGCTAAAATACCTTGCCCCAAGTCTCATAGGAGGGTAGGAGCCAAACTGGCATTTAAACCTGTTTCTGCCTGGATTTAAGCTCTATGTTCTTAGTGACTAAACTGCCCCATGTAGGCTTCCCCCTAAGGAAGCGCTGTCTGAGTGTCACTGCCAGGCCCCACATGGATGCCCGGGTATAAATGCTAGCTGCTTAAGCACGTGCAGGCCAGTGGGAGCCAGTCATGGTGATGCACAACTGTAGTCCCAAGCACTCTGGAGGCTGAGGCAGGAGGAATGCTCAAGCTCAGGATTCTGAGGCCAACCTGAGCTACACAGTGAAACTCATGTCTTAAAAAAAATAAAATAAAATAAAAAAGGTGAGTGGGGAGCCAAGACCAACACAGAGAACCAAAAGGAGTGAGCAAAGTGCTCAGTGCAGGAAAGCCAGACCCCAGGAGAGCAGCTTTGCAGAGCGGGTGGAGCATGGCCCACTGTTGCGAGGGTGATTACCACGAGCAGTGTGCCAGGTGAGGAACAAGAGTGTGTGTGCATGCGCGTGTGCGTGTTTACACTCAACACAGGCCTGCAGAAGTCTATCTGGACACCTGACAGCTACGGAGTTCCCAGCACCAAAAAGTCACTGATGCGCCAAAGTGAGCATCACAGTGCTTTTTTTTTAGCAGCTACCCAGGCGCACTCCTAGATACCCGGGCTGAAGGCCCTGTGGGAAATATGGCCTGCTCTGTGTTAGTGTTTTTCCACTTAATGGAGGAGTTAAGGACAGAGCCAAGTTTTCATAGCTGGAGATGTAAGAACTCAGGCTTCATCCAAGTTCACTCAAAAGCCAGGGTCTCAATCTACTGTGTCCTTCATAAATTCCAGGCGCTCACAGTATATTCAGAGTGGTACAATCCAGCAGGCACTGAAAATCTACCCAGAGCCTACAGGCCCAGCCTTCTCCCCGACTCTCCAGAGGGCACACAGGGGAGAAGGCGTGGGGCTTTCTCCCATCTGAATTCCTGCCACTGTTTATAGAACCACACTGTAGGGCCATGCTCAGAACAAAGCTTTTGTCAAAGCAGCCCACACCCTCAGGCTGGGCAGGGCAGGTGTGCTCAGCTGGGTTTCTCAGCACAGCTGCCTGGGCCACGGGGTGGCAGCTGTACCGAGGGCTTCTGTGCAGGGCGTCTTCTGCCTCCCTGCCCTGCGTCACTCACGTGGACTCACCACACCATGCATGGGGCCACCTGCTGTTAGCCACTCTTGGCACCTGTCCACCCAGCAGGTGCATGTCACAGTGAGCACGGTCAGCACCAGCAGATGGGCTTGGCTCTCCAGGTCCATGGGTGGGAGACCATCTCACCCCTGGACGCTCATGGGAGAGGCTGGAAAACGACGTTCTGCTAGGCCCAGGCCTCAGAGCCGCAAAGATATGAGTCCTTTTCACCATGTGAGTAAACTTTAGTGTACAGCCTTGTTTGCTATGAGTGGATATCTGAGAATTTTAAGTTACTTGAGTCAAATCTGGCTGGTTGCAAAAATGAGTACCCTGTGCCTTAGAGAAGCACATAGACAAATATGATCCCTTTTTATAAAAGAGAGTCCACACATCGTTGTTGCCTATATGCATGGAGGGGTATCCTGCAAGATCTTCACCAAAATGCAGTCTGTGGTTTTCTTCAGAGGACGTGGTTGTGAGTTTTTCTTTTTTCCTTGTTCTTTTGTCGTGTTTGCGAAAAGACTAGAGAGACAAAGGTAAACAGCACATACCCCTGTGGGAGGAGGTGCTATGGAAAGCTAATATCTTATTAGAGATCTGACCTCTGACCTCCAATTTACTTTCAAAACTTTCAGCCAGGGCATTTCCACCAGCACAGAGAACTGTGAGTGTCTCACGTAACCCATCAAAAAAGCAAACTTCTTTGAAGCTTTGGGCTATTCCCTAAAATCAAATGAATTTTGTTTTATACTCCACAACCAGACTTCTTAAGTATAAAAGTGTTGGTGATTATTTGTCATCAGACAAAATTAACGTTCCAGGAAAATACTTCAGGCTTGTCCTGTGGCTGTCACATCCCCACTATACACTGTCAGGGTTTCTAGGACTAGCAGCAAGGAGGTGACTGTTGATCCAAATCAGGATATTGCCAGTATCCTCTTCCCATTGTGGAAGGTTCCCTAGCAAAGGGTACAAAGGGCGCTCTATGTCTGTCAGTGCTGGTCAGGTAAATTTGGAGTGGTCCGATAGCAGGTGCATTCAAATTCTTCAACTCAGATTGCTCCTCAGATTGCTTGGGGGCTCTAGAAGAATCTGTTTTCATAATTCCTGGCTAGGGGTATAGCTAAGTGCTAGAGCACTTGCCTGGCATGCACAGGGCCTTGGGTTCAATCTCTAGCACTGTAAAACAACAAACAAGACAAAACAAAACAACACAAGAATTCCACTTCTACCTTGCTGAGGTCCTATAGGCATCGTGAACATGTCTTTGGCTCCATGGACTAAGAATTTGAGCTTATTGGCTTTTCTGCTGCTTTCTGGCTCCTCCAGGCCTGCAAAGCCTATCTGACCAGTGATGGGACTCTAGTCTTAGAAGCCTATATGACCCAGGTACCACCTTGACAATGGCTAAGACCAACACAGGCTAGCAAGTGAACTTAGCCTCCATCAAATTATGGACAGTGTAGAGCACCATACTTTATGGTAACTTCAGGAATAGTGAATTATAGTCTATTTCCAAGTAATAGTCACCTCACTTTGTAATTATCTCATAGTTAATACAGATGGAAAAGTTTTTCTATTTCTGTACAAGTAGTCTGGTCTACTTCCTACTTCTCTTGTATCTGACATGTTTTAGTTGTTCAGTTGAAAAACACTGGCTTTGGCCCATGTATGAGGTGTGATCAAAATATACAGTGAATATTTTTAAAATTATTACAAGTAATAGTCACCTCACTTTGTAATTATCTCATAGTTAATACAGATGGAAAAGTTTTTCTATTTCTGTACAAGTAGTCTGGTCTACTTCCTACTTCTCTTGTATCTGACATGTTTTAGTTGTTCAGTTGAAAAACACTGGCTTTGGCCCATGTATGAGGTGTGATCAAAATATACAGTGAATATTTTTAAAATTATTATGGTGTCTCTATA
>NW_022900923.1:10751527-10791365 GCF_012274545.1 Fukomys damarensis
TTTTTTTTTTAAATCCCATCTCAGATGCTAAAGAACAATGCAGGCAAGAGAGGACTTTGCCACAAATAATCATTTCCGTGGAGCGGGCCTCATGGGATGGCTGGGTGTCTCAGGACAAGTAAACTTCCTTTGGAGTTGGTTAAGTTTTTGAGAAGATTCTTAAAATGTACGCAGTAGATTTTTATCTGATAAATAAAAAAATGTTTTAGATAAATAAATGAAGCGTGCGTGGGGTCATCTGACAGTACTATTTGTCCTTTCCCTTTATCTGACATGTGGTCAAGGTCAAGCTGTGTAAACTAAAGTCACGTGACCTCCTTCGGGGTGCTGGGTTTTTCTGCAGTCAGCACAGAAGGACTAAGCTGGGCACCGCGGCACACACTTGTAGCCCCAGCTGTTTGGGAGGCTGAGATTGATCACTTGAGCAGAGAAACTCGAGACCACTCTGGGCAATATTGAGACCCTGTCTCAATAAACAACCAAGCAAACAAACAAATAAAAGACAGCAGGGCTTCAGCAGCAAGTGAGAGAGCAGTGAATCTAAGCAAAAATTTTGCCATCAAAATTGCTTTGTCCATCAAGATGGTGGTAATAGCGGGATGGAAGTAACGAGTCCTCCAAAGCGGAGAACTGTTGCACCCCACACGCTTGATGCTTTATGTAGATCTGGAATCACCTGGTCTGAACAGAAAGAAAAATGAAATGAAAAACATTATCTAAAGTGGATATTTTAGGCTGAAAACTGTGTGATTCTGTAGAAGAAGCTAATAAATTGCTAAGTGAGTTTCACTCAGCTCTTCTGGGAGAATCTTTCTTCAAACAGTGTCAGAAATGCATTTGGATGTAAGAAGCAGAAAACAGTGCTAACATAGCCAAGAGAAGTAGGACTTTATTTCTCTCTCACAACAGGGAATGTGGAGGTTGCAATCAGGGACAGTACTGTAACTCAGCCATGCTCTCAAGGATACATGTTTTTCCCATTTTTTTATTCCTTGCCTTTTTTATTCATTTATTTATTTATAAACAGGGTCCTGCTATGTAGTTCAGGTTGGCCTTGAACTCACTATGTATCCCAGGTGGACCTCGAACTAGCAGCAATTCTCTTGCCTCAGCCTCCCCAGTGCTGGGATTATAGGCATGTGCCACCATGCTTGGCTTTTCACTTTATTTTTAATATGGTCAAGATTTCATATGTATTTACTGAATGTCACCTGTCTCTGACATCTGCATTCCAGGGGTGTGCTAGTCTGCTTTCTGTTACTATAATGAATACCCAAGATAAATTAGCTAATTAAGAGAAGAACGTTATTTTAACTCACACTTTTGGAGGTCTCGGTCTGTGATCAACTGGCCCTGGTGCTTTGGGCCTGTGGCAGCACATCATGGCAGAAGCAGAAGTCAGGGTAAAGGCATTCACTTCCTGGCTGAGAGCAAGAATAAAGCAAGAGCCAAGTATAATGGCACATACTTGTAATCCTAGCACTCTGGGAGGCAGGAGGACCATAAGTTCAAATCCATCGTGGATAACTTAGTATCCCAATACTAGAAAATAAATAGGGAGAAAGAAAGACAAAAGGAAAGAAAATATAGGGATGTTCCCTAATTCCCCCCATAACCTAAAACCTCCCTGTAGGCACCACATCTTAAAGGTTCCCACCTACCAGTTGCACCATGGGCTTATTAGGGAAAGAGATTCCTTTCTCTGCCATTTACTTTTCCCTCTTCCCATGCTGAGTGCTTACCCAAGGTAACTCTCTTTCTCCACTGACCTAAACAGCTGATTACACCTCTTAGCACTTCACATCTCTCAGTCTTCTAAACCTGACCTATTAAATACCCACCTCGACTTCTGCCTTTGCATTGTTTGTCATCCTCCTGTTCAAGTTTCTGCCCAGGACACACAGAGCTTTCTGCTCAGTACACTTCTGAACAGGGTCAGTGGTCTAGGATGTAAGGCTCAATACTCACATACATTAAGTCAGTACTGGTATCCACAAACACTATTTTACAAGTAATTCGAACCTCCTGACTTGCTCATCGATGCTAGTATTATTTTAAATTTATGGGAGATCACACAGTACGACATAAACATTAGTAGAGATTTATAAGTGTCAGGATACTTTTTAAATAAGAGCTTTAGGCAATCAAATTGTATCTGGCTTATGCTTGGCTATGACCTCCAGATGCTATAAAAGTGCTCCTCTATATAAGCAGTCATTTTTCTATATTGAAACTAGGATACTCTGCTTTTTATTCTAAGTATAAAAATCCCACAAGCAAAGAAAAACATGAAGGAGGGGAGGTGGGAGTTGAGCAGCTTCTACAAAAACTAATTGAGACAAGCAATTCAGAACACCTAATGGGATAGAAATGGTTATCTTGCATCAACATTCACCTTTGGTTTATAATTACTCTTTATGATTTCATAAGAGAGTGATTCGTCATTCTTGGGAAAGGACAATCTTTTCCAGAACAAATGAAAATGTCTTCTCTAAAGAGTAAATATTAAAAAACGGCACCATAGTTTGGATCTGAAATGTCCCTCAAATTCTCTGTGGCTGTGAGGAGGCAGTGGAACCTTTAGCAAGTAGGGCCTAGTGGGAGGAGATACTATAGATACACTATTCAAAGAATATTTAAACCCCAACTTCTTCATCTTCCTCTTTCTTCTTGCTTCTCTGAACAACAAGGTGAGCAGCTTCCTCTGCAATGCAGGTCCCCCATGATGTAAGGTCCCACCACAAGCTCAGAAGCAATAAGACCAAGCAACCATGGACTGAACCCTCTGAAACTGTGAACCAAATTAGGCTTCTCCTCCTTGTAAGTGACTATCTCAGGTGTTTTGTCACAGTAACCAAAAACTTATTAGCACACATGGCTACTTGAAACACTGGCTCCTCTTAGTTTTCCTTGATTTAAAAAAAAAGGAACCAGTAGTGTGTGGTAGAAGTAGGTTTTCAACCCAGGTAGTCTTGTTCCAGAATCTATGTCCTTAGCACTACCCAACACTATGGGGTTCTTACAGATCGATACTTCTGGCCAACACTGAGACTAAAGAGGACAATTATCCCACAGAGTAATGAGGAGAGAGCTTCATACTGTTCTTGGGAGAAGGGGGAAAGATGATAGAACTCAGAAGCCCAGAGCACCCAAATTGGGCAGTAGGAAGTGGTTCCCACCCCTTCCCATCTATATGTGGAAGAGAGAAATAGAAGCACAACACAAAAATTAAGTTTAAAAAGGCTAATCAATGAAGTTGCTTTCTCATGTGTGAGCCACAGAACTATAAAAAGAACTTTAAGCAGCCTTTTAGTCAAAACTTTGCAGTCTCTCCACCCAAGAGTCTCAAAATTAAACTCTCAACTTTTCATGTACAGCCAGTTTTCACTCAGATGTGTCCACATCTTACTCACCTTGGGTCACCTTGACCCTGCTCCCTACCTGCCAGCTGAGGTCATCTGGAGAACCCAGCATGCACTCAGAGCTCAGGGAATGTTTTTTAAGGAGCTCCATCACCAGCCTGTGGTGCAGAAGTAGCAATCACATAGCCAGCCAAAGTGAAATTAAGAAATTTGCATATCATTTATTAATATCCTCCTTGTCTGTCAAGCAGCCTTCAAAAACATGTTTTCCTCCTTTTGAAAGAAACAAATTGTAATGAGCTCATCCACACAAAGGCTCTCAGGACAGACTATATTTCTCCATAAGTATGTGGAGGACAAATATCCATTGGGTGAGGAGTGGATGGTGACCAGGCAATGCATTGTCTTCTATATCCTAATGTCTGGGACATTCTCTCCTCCATATGGTAGCATTATCTTGTCTTCAAAATGGTCTCCTCCCTGGCATAATCTATCTTGAAATCAAAAATATCACTCAAAATACTCAAAGATGCCCATTTGAGAAAGGAGTTGTTGACTGGTTAGATGGATAAACATATTGTGGTTAATCGTCCTTCTGTTTTGGAGATACACAGTGATATATTGAGGGATGAAATATAATGATATTTTTAATTTATTTGGAAATACATTAGCAAAGTCTTCACAATAAATAAAATAAATATGGTAAAATATTAACAACTGATATATCCAATAAATGGCTTAGCAAGTGTCCCTTATACAGTACTTTTCTCTCTATGGTTTTCTGCATTTGTACATTTACACAAAAAAGGATAAGAACACCAAGATAGGCCTTCCCTAGAAGTCCCTCGGCCTCCTACAACAGAGCATCTGTCTCTTCTGCAGCCACCCTTAACCAGTCTTCTCCAAGTAAGCTCTGAGTCTAGTGGCCAGAAACCTGGGTGTTTGCAGCCAGGGAGAGGGCCATGGTAACTGTAACTAACGTTTGAGCAGCTTTTGTTATATATCAGGGGACAACCTTGATAATTACATGATTGACATCACTGTGTCCTCAAAGAAGTCCTATGAAGTAGTTAGCATGGTGGCATGGTTTATATCTAGATGCCCCCAAGCCTCATGCCCTCACAAGCAGAGCTTTGGGAGGTTCTGGATTATTGCAGCAGAACAGCTGACTTGCAGTTAGGAGGTGGGGATTGGTGGAAAGAGATGGACCACTGTGGGTGACCCGGAAGAGCACATCTCCCTTCCTGGATCCTCCCTTGACCCTACTTCCTGTCCACCATACTATGAACAGCTTCTTTTCCACTATGCCCCTCTACCATGCTGTCCCGCGTTGGAGCCAGCTGACCATAGACTGCAACTTCTGAGTTGTGGGTCTCAAGCACTGTGTCTTGGTGACAAGAAAAAGACATTTATGGAGGTGGAAAATGAGACCCAGAAGAATTAATGTGTCCAAGGTCACTCAGGTAGTGGGTAGCACAGCCAGAATTTCTATGAGGCTGTTATTGCTATAATAAACTGCCTCAGCCAATTAATGATTTGAGGTCACAGTGCTTCTCCTATGAAGGTATTGGTTGCACTTTCTTACCCTACACCATATCCATTATCCAAGCAGTTCTCTTTCTACATGCAATAAAGGTATCTTTCAGTCATTGCCTCTTTTTGTATTTTTCTCAGAGACAAAGTCCATGCCTGCTTCTTCAGGTACTAAGCATGGGTTGCTGGATGGTGAACCCCCAGAGGAAAGGTCAGCAGGAGCCCAGTGGCCATCTTCAAAGCCTTAGCCTTTGCCCAAGAGTCCTCTCTCCATGATTTGAGTATTAACATGTACAGTCCTCCCTCAGCAAGTGAAACCTTCCCGGGAGGTGTTCTGAATCCAGTTGGGATTGACTGAATCACTACCAGAAATGACAGCAAGGAAAATGATGCAGTTAAATGTCTACCAAAGACCCTGGCTGAAAACCAAAGTCTGTCTCTCTTTTCTCTCTCCTCTTTCCTGTCCTCTCCTCTCACCTCCCTCTCTCAATCTCTCCCTCTCTCTCACCAGGAAAAAAAGCCAACATCTTTTCTTTGAAAGTATTTTATCTACAGATAAAGAATTCTGAATTCACGTCCACATCCTTGTATTAGGGACAAATAAATACTTCAGGGGGCTTTTGGGTCAAGCAAAGGCATAGCGATGATCAGTTCCAGAACAGGAAGGTTCAAGCTCACTTGGTCCAACTGCTGCACATAATCATATCCAATCACATAAAATCGCATGTACTCTATGACCCTGAAAATTATTTTCAATCTTGGTTTACAAATTTTCCTTTTTTTCCCCTACTGCTGGCTCACGGGACAGTGGAAACAGAGTAGGGGGACATGGGAAACCATTCATCTTTCTAAGCAGCAAGACTCCCTAAAAAGAGCAGGCAAAGGCCACAGAGCCCATCCTTATCATCCCACAACAGCCCCAGGTACAGTAATCTCCATGACCAAACACCCAGGTCTCCAAGGTCCAAAGGCCATTCTAGGAAAGCCCAAAGCAGGGTCAGACTGCAGGTGGCAGGGAAATTCCTCCAAGGAAGGGTGAGTTTGCTCTCACCACTGTCCAGCATGGGGAAGGTCCATCCTGACACAGGAAGTAAGCCCCCAGGAGGCAAACCTAGCTTGAAAGGCAGGAGGCCACTCGTTCCCTGGATCAGGAGGAGTTCTGTTGTGACTCTGGACAGCAGAGATGCCTGGGCCTTCTCCAGTGAACGGAGGGTTGATGATGGTAGGGGCTAAGCTACAGGTAGGACTGGAGAAGGATCTTTCAGGAGGGTGGGCTCTGTAGCAGGTGACAGCTGCTGCCAGGAGCAAAGCACAACATGGGCAGGTCAGAGGATCCCACTTTCACACCCCACCCCCACCAGGGAGCTGCTCCTTCTCACAGTGCGCCTCCCACAGCCTGGAACTCTTGGTGTGTGACTGCCTTTCTAGTGTGTCTGGCCATCCTGAATCCTGTGCTGGTGTCTCTGTCACCGTCAAATGGTTTAACCAGCATAGTTCTGTTGGCTTTTCACAAGTGATTCACACACTGGTAATCAGAGAAAGGCAAACTGAAACAATGGAATGGTCCTTTTCTTCCATCAGTCTTGGGAGGGTTCCACAGAACAGAAGCCCGTGTTGATAGAGGTTGAATCACCTCCATCCTACCTCAGGCTTTAAACAATAACTCAGAGAGAAAGAAACCATCTCTAGTTACGGTTATTTTTTGCATAATAACGGTGTCATCAGCATCAATGAAGACAAATAGCAACAAGGATGGGAGCACATGGAAATAGGAAATTATTCTACACAGTATTTATTTATTAACTTACTCATTGAGGAAATATTTCTGGAATACCTTGGAAGCACAGCATGAAGAAGGAAAGTAACATTGCACCAAATGCTGGGCCAGATACTTAAGAGTGGTTATTCTGTGAGCCAGATAACAAGATCCCCTTTTCTCAAGGAAGAGAATGTAGGTTGTTTGCCTCAGGCCACTCAGTCTACAAAACCCCTGGCTGGAGGTCCCCAGAGACAGACAAGACACTTCCTGCCCTCTCGGAGCTTGCCATCTGTACAGATAAACAAGAAGAGATGAGCCAGGTGCAACACTGCATGTCTGTAATCCCAGCACTTTGGAAGGCTGAGGCAGAAGGATTGCCAGCCTGGATTTAGAGAGATCTTGTCCCAAAATTAAAAAGGGCTAGGGATGTAGCTTAGCACAAAGGACCTGCGTTCAATCCATAGTGTGGGGGTGGGGAGCGTGAGGGAGGGACAGAGAGAGATCATCCTGGTTTCAGGCAGTGTTGTGCTAAAAAGACCTTTTAGAAAAACACTGAACAGAATTTGTTAGGATGGTTCACCTTATTCTAGAGGAAGAAACCTGCTTGGGTAAGTAGGCAAAGAAAGGCCTCTTGAACTGTGCACAGGAAAGATAATTTCTAAGGACAGCCGTGGGGACCTGAAAAATGGGAGAGCAGAGGCAGTCCATTCTTATTACTTGTTCAATGCTCAAAAGTCAACATTATCAGGCCAGGGATTTAGCTCAGTGGTCCTGCCTCCTGCCTCACAAGTGCAAGGTCCTGAGTTCGATCCCTGGTATAAAAAAAGAAAGTCAACATTATGAACTCTAAATTCTTCCAGGACTCCATATTTCCCAGAATCCTCAGGGTGTCTCGAATAATCTCCAAATGGGGTGTTATTTCAAGTTATTTCAAGACTAGTGTACTGTGAATTCATAGGCATCCCTGAGAATGGAATATATGTGCTCAGAGTATGCCTAGAAGAAAGACAGTCTCTACCTCCATTCTTGGTCTACATTTTCTGGTATAATCCTCATGGTGAGCCTATCACTAATCTAATCCTACTTTATACAATGGGTGATGAAAACTATGGCAAATGTTAAAAAGTTAATACAGTAAAAGAGACATTGCCATTAGTCTTTCTCAAAATCCTTGCCCTCACTTTGAACACACTCATCCATCCTTCTTGCCACTTTCTGAAGCAGCTCTGGAAGTCCTTTTCATGAATGTCTTTACATGGCGAAATGTTTCTGCCAAGTGCCATCCAATGGAAAGGCAGGCTCTTAAAAGCATCACGGTGTGTCCTCACCCACTTTTTTCACCAGGCCTGGTCCAGGCAACTTCTGGCTCTTCACCAAAGCCAAAATGTCAATAAAAGGCAAATGTTTTGAATTGATTCGGGACACCGAGGCAGCCGTGACAGTGCAAAGAAAGGCACACACACCACTGCAACTAAAGATACTCACAGCAAAGGACTCCGAGAATTGATTCAGAAAGTGGCAAGACCAATGGATAGTTAGGTTTGCAGCAAGGGCAGTATTTTGGGTGGGATTAACACATACTGTATGTTTTTTATCACACCTCATAGTTGAGGAGACCAAAGCTGGGTCACTTCCCCAACCACAGGTTTATAATAAGTGGCAAAGAGAGGGTTTAAACCTAGTAGGCCTGAGTCCAGAACCTGTGTCCTTAACCCCCACACTCTAGAACTTGAGAGTCCATTAAAGCAAAAATGCCTCTCAGCTTGCAGGATTGCAGGGCACCAGGAGCCGGGGCAGCTGCAAGGCCCAGGGGAAATCTGCTCCCCAGTCCTCTGGATTTCAGCCTGTGCTGCACTCCAGGGCTGTGTTTGCAAAGGGCCTTGAGCCTTGAGCCAAGTGGCAGGAAGCAATTTCCGTTTTTAGTGCAGATCTCTAGTCCTCTAAACCTTTCTATCTAATTAAACTTCTAGTGGCTTTCGTTTCTGCAGCCCTTCTTACAGAAATGTTCTATTTAAAATAAATAGATAAGAGAGAACAGAGCTGATTGAGCCAACTGAGAACTTATCTAATTTCCACATCTCACTCCTATGACTAATTCACTTGGGAAAGAGCAAAGTCTGTCTAGGTAAGATTGTGTTTTTGAATAAACTCTTCTGCATGAAGTGGCTCTATTTGCAACTAGATAGGATCTAAATTTCAGGATTATTCTAACAATTAACTGTAGTAAGTGTTCATTAAAAAGAGAGACGATATCATGACACCTCTTGCCTCATTTAACAATTGACTATAGTACAAGTTCATTAAAAAGAGAGACAAAGAAATGCCACCGTTTGCCTCATTATCATAACCCTGGGAACAGACTCTTCCCAGCCTGGAAGCTTTCTTCTCTACTCTGTGGAAGCTGCAGAAGACACATCCTGTAGACTCAGCCATCCAGACGGCATCACCATCTGCTATACCCAGGGAACTCAAGGACCCCCTGCTCAATAGTTGAGTGGAACCATCTTGGCTTAGCTTGGCTGTGACTTTGTGGCCTCACTCTGGCCTCTGAATTCCTTTCTGGGACATGCATGTAGGTTCTAGGCCTTATGGTTTGGATTTGAAATGTCCCCAAAACTGAGGCACTGAAAGCTTGGTTGTCAACTAGTGGGCTTTTGGGGAAGTGACTGGATCACAAGGCTTTAACTTCATCAAGTAGATTAGCTCACTGGTAATATCATAATTTGATAGACTTTTTGATGGAAACAGGAAGTAGGGGCTAGTTGATGAGAATTGATCACCTTGGGGACTATATCTGGTTTCTGCCCTCTTCCTCTCTCTCTCTCTCTCTCTCTCTCTCTCTCTCTCACTCTCTCTCTCTCTTTGTCTCTGCTTCCTTCAGTGTACATAAGACTCAGCCGGAAATCTTGTTAAACTTTAGGCTCCGACCCAGTAAGGCTGGAATGGAGTCTGAGAAGCAGCATTTCTGACTACCTACCAGGATAGACTTTGGAAATTGTCCAAGACTGATTAGCATCAAGGATGAAGAGCAAAGTAGATGACATAGCCACTGACCACTATTATTTTGTCTACCCTGAGCACATGATTCCCACCCTCCTGTTTTCCTGCTACGGAATTTTTCCCTCTAGCCAGAGAAATGGCCACACAGCTCAGTTGGAGAGTATCAGGGTCCTGCCCCCAAATCACATATGAATGGAGGGTAGGTGGTGGCAAGTGCTCTTTTACCTGAATGACAGGGTAGAATGGCATAGTTTTGGGGTTCCTGTGGCCTTCTTCGTTGGCATATGCAGGGAGCCCATTAGTAGTGATACAGAATGAATTGAGTCAATAAAAATAAATGAAAGGAAGAGAGAACCAATGATATTATTTGAACTCTTGGATTCTGTCATACTTGATGCTGGCTCTCTCCAGACTGCTATGTGAACCAATATTTTTTTTTTTACTTAAATGTAGTCCATCTCTGTCAGTTACAAATAAAAGAACCCTGATTTGTGCAGTAGGTGAGGCATTTTAGGGTAAAAAACAAAGTATATAGTGATGATGGTTCACAAATGACTATAAAAATAACTAAAAGGCTAGGTCCTAAAAAATGAGGAATGGCAGTTTCACTGAAATATTTGCTTAGCCTCTCTCCAGGTGTCACTAGGAGAAAAGTAGCATTCATTTGGGTTGTTTTCAAATGACCTTATGACTTTACTGTAATGTCTCTGTGAACCCTAACTTCTTGGAATGACAGTGAAGCCATCTCTGTGCCCTCAACAGTAAAGCACAGTAGAAGAAGATACTACCCTGAAAGTCAAGAAAGCATGAAGTCCTGAGGCCCTGACCTCCTAGAACAGATAATACCACCAAAAGTCAACTTGAGATCCTTTAGCAGAAGCCTCATCTGTCCACCTGTTTCTTCCTGTTTTGTAGATACAATGGCAAAACTTAACACAGGACTTTGGCTTCCGATCGTATTCACAGATGACTTCATTTCTGATAGCCCTTGATGTCATCTGTTAAAGAGTCATCATCCCAGCCCCTTAGGGACTTCCTGAAGCCTCAGAATCTGAGCTACCATGTAGATCTGTACAGAGCAGAGGGCCTGCATGCAAAATAGATTGAGTCAGAGCATGTGTGAGTTGCTGGAAAGGGGCCAGTGGTAGTGTGTGAAGAGGGAACAGGAGGTTCCTGTGTTTCTCTGTCACTTCCCTATTTCAGATAAGAGCATCTTCACCCTTCTGGGCACTCGGGTTCAAAGCACTCAGGTTCAAACCCATTGACTCTTCTTTCTGCTTTTCTACTCTCCCTCTTTGCCTGCATGAGATCAAATCCCTCCCGGTGCCAACTCTGATGCCCACCTCATTTCCTCCATGTTCTGTCACTGTCTTTCCCAGGTCTTTGTTGCTTCCACTGGGATCATTGTAGCAATGGCCTCAGAGCTGGTCTCAGATTTTATTTCACATTCCAGCCAGATCCAGCCAACTGCTTTTAAGACCATTGACTCTCCTGTGGTGGACATCATTTTCCAAATTGCATACACACGCGCACGGCGCACACACACACACACACACACACACACACACACACACACATGCACACACACGCATGCACACACAGTGAAGAGTTTCATCAGCTCTCAGAGAATAATGAGAACTGCTGATCTGATCAAAGTAAGCCATTTATTCCTAGGCATTATTGGAATACATACTGGGTACCAGGCACATTATCATAATCCTTATCAGAATCCAAATCTTCACCACCATGAACATGAGGTAGACATTAATTATCTTCTTTAGTAGTTACAGAAATTGAAGCTCAGGTGGTGAGTAGGAATTTCCTGCGTCTTCGCTGGATATAAATAGCAAAGCAAGAATTCAAACCAGGGCTTGATGACCCCAAAGACTTCATCATCCTTGCAACACCTCTCTGGAAGAGCGGATCTTAAGGAAGAGAACACAGAAGGGCACTTGGTACAATTCTGCTGTCTTGCCTTTCCCAGGACATGACTGAAATAACTTCTCTCTTTGGAATAAGGAAAAACAAAGCAGTCTGGTTTGGCCAGAGAAAGCCCCTGGCAACGTTGTCGAACAAGCCAGGAGTAATTTGTTTCTATTCTTTTCCATGTGACTGCCAGAGGTGATCCTGGTTCTTATTAGCCCAAACTTCTCCCTTTCAAAAGACGATTCTTTGAAATCTTCTGGGAAATTAACGTGGCTTAATCTGGCTCTGGGCTGGCCACCACATGCTCTGAGAATTCTGAGAACCTGAGATTTGTAACCCCTTATAATCACATGCACACTAAACTGAATTCGCCTCCGTAGCTGTGTTGTTTAACAGACTGTAAAGAGAAAATTCACACTGAATGAGCTGTGACGTTCAGCTTTATCCTGGAAAACATTTCATCTTCAAGATTTCTTCCAATTCAAGAGTTCATACCACACACACATTAAGTTACAATGCAAACTCACTGGGAATCTCTTAAGAAATATCAGCAACTCATTAATATCTAAAGTTCATCATCTAAGCATGCTAATTATTTTTAAATATTTCTCAAGGCAAATTTATTAAGGATAAATAACAAAATAACTACAGTAGAAAATTTAAAGTCTACTCCAGATTATGGTCAATTATATCAAAAATATCGTTTTTCTTCTTTTAAGTTTTGTAATTAGACATTTTTGAGACTTTATGTATCGTCATAAGAAAAATAAATGGATGTCATTTGGGCAGCTTGTTTCTTGTTTCTTCACCATTTTCAGATCTGTGTTTCTAGCAGTAAAGCTTGGTATTCCTCTGGGAAGTTTGGTGATGGGGGAAGGGTAGAGGACCAGGCCCCATTTCAGTCAGCTTTGTGTTACTGTAACAAAATACCTCCCCCCAATAAACTATCTGAAAGGCAGAATTATTTATTTGGCTTACGATTTCAAAGGTTTCGGTCTATGGTTTTTTCACCTCATTGCACTGGGGCCTGTGGCAGCCAATGTATCACGGTGGAAGTGTGGCAGAGGAGACTGCTCACCTCGTGGCAGCTGGGAAACAAAGAAATGAGTCAGGGTCCCCATATCCCCTCCACAAGCATTTCCCCAATGACCTACTTCCTCCACCTGGGCCCCCAATCTTAAAGTTTCCACCGCCTTCCACTAGCACCAAGCCTTCAACACGTGAGCTTTGGGAGGAAACATTTAAGATCTACACCTCAACACATCCCAGCCCTTCATCCCAGCACCCCCTCAGAGTGAAGTCTTACAGTCTTTGCAGCTGACAGCTCCTTACATTTCTTCTGCTCTGTTTCTAGGTAAACATCCCTGTATTTTCCCGAAAACCCAGCATCAAGGTTGACTCAGAACTACCTGAAACAGACAGGTGTTCATTCACTGGAGGAAGAAGGATGCCATGGTCCTTAAGAAGTGGATCAAATCCTGGTCAAGACACCTCAGGGACTTCATACTGTCTCTTACTGCCTTCCTGCAATGAACTCGCAGAGACAGGCAAGGCACGAGACAAAAGCAAATACAGTTGCCTCTGTGACAGAAACTAAAGCTGGGAGGAGCAGCTGAAATTGCAGACCTCCCTGTAGGGAGGGTCAGAAACTGGACTCCGGAGTGAGGAGGTAACTAGTGCCCCACAGGAGAGGGGAAATGAAGTCCTTTTTGTTGGTAAACATGGGGACCAGAATGGGTCTTCATGAAAGAAATGTGAAAAATTAAACTGCTGACAAGATTGTGTCTGGGGATTCAGCTTTCAGCCTAAGCGGAGAACAGAAGACAAAGAAAAGTCTCTGTAATAAAAAATACTTAAAGCAAATTTAATGACCATGAATACGATATCACCAATATTACTGTGAGAAGTGTGATGGCTAATTATATGTCTAGCTCTAAAGTCTGTGCGGAGGCATGTCCAGACAGCTTCTAAAACATTTCTAGGTTTGTCTGGGACAGTGTTTCCAGAAAAGTTTAGCATTAGCTGGGCGTGGTGGCCCAAGCCTGTAATTCCAGCACTGGGGAGGCTGAGGCAGGAGGAACACTGTGACCAGCATGGGCTACCCAATGAGTTCCAGGTCTCAACTATATAGTGAGACCCTATCTCAAAAAGAAAAAAGAAAGAAAGAAAAATTCAGCATTTAGAAGAGGAAAGTAAAGAGGAGTAGTTGGACATCCATTGAGGGCCCAAAAAGAACAGAAAGGTAAAGAAAAGATTGCTTTGATCCCTCTCTTTCTGAGCTGGGACATCCATTTCCTCCTGCCCTTGAGTTCTCCTGGTTCTAGACCTTCAGACTCAAACTGAATTATACCACCAGCTTTTTTGCTTCTCCAGCTTATAGATGGCAGATCGTGGGACTTCTTGGCCTCCATAGCAACAAGAGCCATACCCATAATAAATCTGTATAAATCTTATATGTATGCATCTTGTTGGCCCTTTTCCCCTGGAGAGCTCTGGCTAGTAAGGGAGAAAAGCCCTGACAGTAGGTGTAGTTCAGGGTTAGAGTTGGAAGACTCTAAATGCCTGTAAGATCCCTGAAAATAGGAGTAGAGGTAATGTGAAGAGAAAGAAAACACAAACAAAGGATTGCCATTAACAGTAAGTATATCCCCAAACAAACAGGAGAAAATCCAATGAGAATTAAATCAAGAATCTGAATCTCAATTATTTCTGATTAAATCAATTTTATGGAACAGCCCAGGAAAAACTTCTTTTTAAAAGATGTTTATAATGCAAAAAGACGTAAATGAAATAATAAATTTCATTTCTACAGACCAAGAACATGTGGAGAGGAAAAAACAAAAGAACAGGTGTATATATCAAGAACTAACTGGAAAGGTGGAAGCATAAAAATAGACTCATGTTTAAAAAGTCAGTATCGGATTTGACACAAAGAATGAATATGCTAATCAGAAGGGAATACTGAAGAATTCTTCCAGAACACAGTATATGAATATATATGTGTGTGAAAAAAAAGTGCGTGTGTATATATATATATATATATATATATATATATATATACATATATATTAATGTGTGTATATACTACATATATGTACAGTAGGGTGATTATAGGTTACAATAATGTACTATACATTTCACAAAGCTAGAAGAGGGCCAGGGATTTAGATCAGTGGTGCCTAACTCGAAAGCATAAGGTCCTTAGTTCAATCCCCAGCACCCAAAAACTCAAAAGCATAAGGTTCTTAGTTCAATCCCCAGTACCTAAAACAAAACAAAAAGGAAAAGCTAGAAGAAAGAATTTTGGATGTTTTTACCATAAACAAATGATAAACATTTGAAGAGATAAATATATTTACTCTGATTTAAACATTATACAATGTGTACATGTATCAAACTATCACATGGTGCCCTATAAATAGGTACAATTTTTATGTTTATACATCAGTTACAAACAAAATAAAAATTATGGAATTCTATATATGTATATGAATACACATAAACATACATGATATTGAAATCTATTTTTTTCACACAAACACTTAAGAGGTGGGAAACAGCCAGGCATGGTGGCACACACCTGTAATTTCAGCTGTTTGAGAGGCTGAGGCAGGAGGATCACAAGTTCAAGGACAGCCTGAGCAATTTAGAGACCCTGACTGAAAACAAAATTTCGAAAGGCCCGAAGATGTAACTCTGTGGTATAGAGATCCTGGATTCAAGCCCCATACCACAAAAAGAGATATAGGGACTACATTGAGAAATTCCTAGGTTAATTTAATGAGATTTCAAAACTAGGTATGTTTTGGGAATGGAAGAGAAGTAATATTTGTTAAGAATCTCCAATAATTGAAGAAAGACATGAAGTCTTAGAGAGACATGTTCTCCAACTCTCTAGTAGAAATCCACATCTAGACTCATAGTAAAACTATATAACTACACATAGATGAAATCTCACCAGCTACAAAACAGATGTCAAAATTATATACGAAGAAATAACAATTAGGCACATAGCAAATTTTATCAGTCCCATTAGTGGTCAAAAAATTATAATGCCTTCAAAGTCCTCAAGAAAAATGACTATAATACTAGAATTTTATTTTGAACTAAATTAATTTTAACAATGAAAACGACATTAAAAAAGTTCTCAGACATACAAAAATTAAGGCTTCTGGCCTGGCTGTGTAACTCATGGTACAGTACATGCCTAACACTCATGAGGCCCTATGTTCAATCCCCAGCACCACAAATACAAACAGACCAACAGACAAACCGCTACTCAAAGGGAGGCTGTGGTATGTGCAAGGAACATTTTTTTTTAAAGGTGAGTATGGAAATTGATAGGTTAGCAAGTATGGAGAGAAAAGATTTAAGGAAGATCTAATTTTTTATTTCAAAGACAAAATCATTTACAATGAAAGCCAATTTTAAAAAGTGAGGACATCGTTGTAATTATGACTAGTGGGTATTTGCAGAATTCCAAACTAATAGAAATTTTGGTCCAGAGGTGAGTAAGGAAAGCACCAGGGGAGACAGATTTCAATCTAGCAAAAACAAAAGAGAAAATAAGTGGCAAATCAACACTTTAAAAGATTGGAAACAATGAAACATAACAAATCACAGTATAAGATTTTATTAAAGTCAACAAAAAATTAACATGATCCAGGTAGGATTGTTTTTAGCCATATATCAAGGTTTAATCATCAAGAAGGTACAATAATTCTCAATTTGTATGGTTTTCTACAGATCAAAATATATAAACCAAAACTTGCATAACTAAGAACAAGTCAAACTCAAAATTGTAGAAATGCTATCATCCATCTCAAAAACTGTTGAGTAAGTAGAGAAAATAAATAAAAGTTATTGTATAAAGAGTTGAACAAAAAATAATTAAACTTGCACTTATTCTTTTTTAAGTACACCTGCAGCTTATACCAATATTATCCATAAAGCTAGTCTTTAAAACTTTGAAACTATAGAAATCCTATAGAAGGTAGGTACAGTGGCATGTGCCTGTAGTCCTAGCTACCAAGTGAGGCTGAGACAGAAGGATTGCCAATCTGAGACTAGCCTGGGTAATTTAGGAAGATCCTGTCTCACAAAAGTAGAAATCTTGTAGTGTGACATTAGTAGCAAAATTCATAATACGGTAGCTAAACCCTGGAATCATTTGTAGGAAAATGGATTCGCTTTGAGACCCATAATATGAAAGGAAATAAATCAGATACATGAGCTTAACTAGAATGTGCTTTGTTTTAGATGAGAAACTCAAAATATAAATTAAATGAAAAATAAAAGACAATAGGAAGCAGGGAGGTGGATCTTTCTCAAACAGGAATAGGATCAAGAGATGAGGAAGGGGGACTGAGGGGTGTAAAGGGGATGAAAAAAGGAACAAAGATGTGTTCTGTACAACTACCAACTTCACACAAGGAAGGTAAACGTCATGTGCCACAAACACGGACTAATAAAAGTGTTTTAAAATTTTTTAAATTATACTAGAAATCAAGCACATAAAAGCTAAAACTTCTCCATATACATTTAGAAATTAATACACTGCGACATCATTTAAGAGTTGAAGAAGTCACGATAAAAATTAGAAATATTTTGAAATGATGAATACCACATATCAAAACTTATGGAAGGCTGCCAAAGATATGCTTGAAAAACAAACATAATCTTAAATGTATATATTAGAAAAAAGACCAAAATATGAATGTTATAAGCATCTATTTAAAGGAGTTGGGGAGGGGCTATAGCAAGTTAAACCCCAAGAAAATAAAATGAAGAAAATTAAGATATAAGAACAGACATTAATAAAAATAGAAAGCAAACGCATAAGAGAGAATCAGCAAGGAAAAAAGTTAATTTTTTTTTTACTTTTATTGGTACATTTTAGGTATACAATATAGTTACATTCATCACTGGGATCTTGTGCCTTTATATGATGTATCTTGGTATTCTTATTTTTTTTAACTAAGAAAATTAATAATAAGACTAATCAAGAAAATAGTCAAAAATATAACTAAAAATATCAGGAATAAGAAAGGAGACATGACTCAATATAGTCATATATTAAAAGGATAATACAATGATGCTATAAACAACCAGAAAATTAGATTAAATGACATTTTTTAAAATTATGAAATAGACACAGTAGAAAATCCAGTCCTGTCGCTATTTAAGTGATTCTCAAATCAAAACCTATGCTTTCAGAAGTAAATTATCTACGATATTTAAGGAAGAGATAGTATAATTCCACACAACTCTTCCTGGAAGAGATACGAGAGAGAACACATCCTAATTTCCTGTTTAAGACTGAGCAAGGTTATTACCAAGAAGGAAAATATTGAGGGGTTAAAAGGGCATAATATCTTCAATTTAGTTTAAAATTGTTCAGAAAAATAAGTCATCAATATGTACATATCTATGTGTGTGTGGAGAGAGAGTGATGACAAAGTGAATATGGCAAAACAATCCATAAATCTGGGCAAAAGGTCATATGACTTCCTTGTATAAGTCTTCAACTTTTAGGTACATTTTAAATTTATCAAAATTAAAAGTTACAAAGAAAAAGTGCAATTTGCTTTGTAAATAGAAGAGAGGAGAAAATCATATGATAATTTCAATAAATACAGAAAATAAATAAAATTCAACCTCTATGCAAGACAAAAACTCTTGGCAACCCAGAAATAAAAGGACATTACTTAAACTGATAAGGGCATCTACCAAAAACCTGCAGCGACATCGTGATTAATGGAAAATGTTGTTTTCTGCAGTTAGGAATGAGATAATGATGCTACTATCCCAGTTTATATCCAACAGAACCTCCAGGAAAAAACAAGCCTACCCTACAGAAACAGTAATGCCTGCTTAATACAGATTTCTTATTCCCAAAAGGGAAAAGGATGGAGATAAGTTCGAGCAGTCTGCAAATTTGATGTTAGATGATTCATTACATCTCTCTGAGGGTGAAGTAGCAAAGGAGTGAAACTGTGCCTCGGGGAAATCCTTCCTGATAGAAATCAAAACGGAAGAGCAAGGTTCCCCTCTAACTATGTTCAAGATTTGTGTTAGCTTCCATGGCTACAACAAATGCATGAGATAATCAACTGAGAAAGACAAAATACTCATTTGACGCATTTTGGGAGTTCCAATCCATAAACTGTTGGCTCTCTTGCTTTCAGGCCTGTGGCGAGGCAACACACCATGGCAGCAGCACATGGCAGAGAAAAATTACTCACCTCATGACCAGGAAGTGAAAAAGAGAAAGAGGAAAAGGCCGAGGTTCCACAATCCCCCTCAAGGACATGTTCCCTCTGACTGGAATTGTTGCTGGACTGTGCAGGATCCAAAGGTTCTAGGCATTTTCTGTCCCACTCAAAGAACTGAAGAATTGGCTGAGACACTTGGTAAAAAGTTAAACACAACTTCTATTGAAAGTAAAGGGAGGTTCAACTTGGAAAGAGTGAAGAAAAGTGAAATAAAGGAAGAAAAAGCAAAGAGTGGAAAAAAGAGAAGGAAGAGATACATTATGATCACTGGACAGGTCACTGCAGAAACAAGACAGCAGAGAAATGGGAAGGGGTGGGGAAAGGAAATCAGGGAAAAGAAAAAAAAGGAAAAATATGGAAACAGAGTTCTTGTAAATAGGAAAGGTGGAGGAGGTGAAGGAAGGGCAGGAGAATGGGGAAAAAACAAGAACCAAGACCTGTCATGTAAAGGTACAAGATCCCAATGATGAATGTAACTGTATTGTTTGCTTTAAATGTTCCAATAAACTTAACGGGGGCTGGGGGAAGAAACAAGACAGCAGAACTGCCAACATTGCTGTGGCCAAGGGGTTAAGGGCTGCAGACTCACCATCCTTTTATACCCTCTGAGACCCTGTCCAGCAGAAGTTGCTCTACCATCCTGGCCATCATTAACAGGTCGCATTTGTTCTGGATCAGGTTACATAAGTACATCCTATTCTCCGCCTCCCTTTCTGGATCTCTGTAATTGACAAGTTACATCCGGGTTTTTTTGTTGTTGTTTCTTTTTTTCAGCCAGCCTGCCTTTTCCCTAATCTCCTACATCAGAATGACCAGCTATTTTTTTTATTTCTACCACCTTCCCAGTAGCACTAAGATAAGAACCTACCCTGGAACATGTAGACCTTTAGGGGACATTTAAGATATATATCATAGCAAGACCAAAACCCCCTGAAGAAAATTACATTTTATTATCAAAGGTATAAAAGAAATACTAGACCACATTCATGGATGAAAAGATGACCTACTATGAAGACGCTGATTCTCCAGAATTCTCTACAGTTCTCTGTATTTGATAAGCCTATACAAAACTTGACACACTGGTCCAAAAATTTCATATGGACAGACAAGAGGCCAAGAGTAGCCGAAGTCTGTTTTGAAGACAAAGAATAAGGAAGGGCAACAAGTCTATGAAGTATATAAAATGTTTACTAACCTACTGTCCTTAGGACAGTGTGGCATTAGCACAGGCACTAACAAACAGGAAATGAACAGAAGAGAGGCGGAGAAACAGACCAAGTGTGTGTACAAACAATTGGAACACACATGGATGTTGAACCTGATGCACACAAAGCATTCTCAAAACTGAACAGTAGAAAGACAGAGGATCCAGTTGAATGATGACAAGAAGACATGAATAGACAGGCATTTCATAGAAGAGGATCCACAGAATGTGAGCGTGTGAAATAATCCATCATGTCACCAGAGCCCCATGTGTTGAAGGCTTGCTCCCTGCTTGATGATGCTCCTGGGAGATGAGGAACCTTCGGGGGTGGAGCCTAGTTGGGAGGTCACGGGGTGCATGCCCTGGAAGGGAATACTGGGACTCCAGCCCCTGGCCCTCATATGCTCTGCTTCTGGTCTGCCAAGGGCTGAGTTGCTTAGCCCTACAACATGCTCTCTGCCGTGATGCTCTGCCCTACCGTGAGCCCAGAAGCAATGGAGCCGAGTGACCATGGACTGAACCTCTGAAGCTGTGAACAAAAATAAATCTTCCTTTAAATTAATTTCTCTCAGGTATGAGTTATGATAAAAATACAGTGAATGTTTAAATTTTCTTTAAAAATGCACTACAGCAAAATACACATTGCCATGAATTGCACTCAAAATACTCCCCCTTTCTTAGAATACACTTATCCCCCGTTCTTCACACTTTCTGAAGCAGTTCTGGAAGTCCTCTTTTGTGGGTGTCTTAGGGTGTGCCTTTATGGCTGCTTTGATGCCTGAATAGATTCAAAGTATTTACCTTCATGGTCATTTTTATTTGGAAAGAAGTTAAACATTGTAGAATCTCTGATCCAGTGAATAAGGAGGACCCACCATAATGTTTTTATTTGACAGAAATTGCTGTAAATCATTGATTGGTGAGCATGATCATAAAAGACAGTGAATATTGAAATTTAAGAATTAAAGACACATTTCCATTCATTTCCTTTAAAATATGCAAAATATTTCCTCTCACTTTGAACACTTGATCCATCATTCCCACCAAAGTGTCTTTCACTGTCAAAAGTTTTTTTATTTAAATATTCACTGTATTTTTCAATCACACCTTGCATTTTGTCACAGAGATATGTCTCGTTATTCTGCACATTTCTCTGCTGGCTCACAGGGTTTGGTCTCTGGCCACATCTAGCAACACTTGGACTTCCTCCTTTCGTTCATTTTCCAGTTGGGCCATCCATCTCTTGTTGATGTGTAGGATTTTTTGCTTGTTTACTTTCAGTACACACGGAGTCCTTATTTTCTCCCACTCTGCAAGTTGCTCTTCATTCTTATGTTTGTATTTAGAACGATACAATAGGCCACTCTGAGCAGCCTGCGAGCGTGTAGACTGTCTCTGGCCAGACCCACTAGAAACTTGTACCCAAGGCTGCTGCTGCAGAAGGAAAATGAGATGCCAAGGGAAAAGGTGTGTTTCTCTCTATCCTTGCTCACTGTTTTCTTTGCACATAGCTCTTATTTCTATCTGTTTTGAACTTAAAGACAAAGGAAAGGCACCAGTAGCCTACCATAATTAAGTAGGTGCCATCTTTTCCTCAAATCATACTCCACAATAGTAGCAGTGGCAAGGAAAAGGCCAGATCTTTTGCTGTATAGCCTACATTCCCTTGTCCTCTGAGTCTTGGGACCCTGTCCTCTCTCCTAGCTGGAAGGCAGCACAGAACCCTAGTGATGAGAAAAAGACTGTCATCCCCAGCACACCCAGCTTCTTGTATAACCTAATAAAGTTACCTGGCCTCTCTGCCTTGACTGAGAAGCACAGCAGTCCCTGGGTGGTCAGCAGCCTCAGATAGCAGTGGTCCCCTTCTGTGGCAGAGGTTATGGATGGGACCCACTTCCAGGATGAGGTACCATGGGATTGTGGCTCGTGTCTTCACCGGTCACTCTTGCTCACTTGCTGTGAGAGGACTCATTCCCCTGTTGTGAGCTGCCCTGTGGAGAGGTCCTACATAGAGCTGAAGTCTCCACCCATAACCAGAGAGGAGCTTGGAAATGGGTTTCACCCCAGCCAGCCTTGAGATGACTCCAGGCCAAGCCCACCCTTGATTGCAGCCTGCTGACAGGTGCTGAACCAGCGCCACCAGCTAAGCCAAGCCAGGAATGCAGACCTGCGGAGACTGTGTGACCAGGAATGCTTGCTGTTTGAGACCTACGACAATAACAAAGGAAGGGAAAGCTAGGTGAAGGCTCTCCTGAAAAATGTATCCCCTACCTGTACGAGGCAAAAGACCAGACAGACCAAGTGATTCTACAGGATCGTTTCCAGGGCTCGGATCCTGTGACATTCTCAAAATAATATACTCCATCCTTGCTTTTAAGTGAAATGCCCATGGAAGCTAGTGATTTGATGAATTCAACTTCCTGATTAAATGGTTGAATCTTTTCTATATACTCTGAAAGTTTATTAAAGCACTACATAGATCATTGCACAGATGAGGAAGGCCAGGCTGAGAATAATGACCTTTTGAAGAATGTGACACTTTTTGTGGCAGACCCTAGCACAATGCCTGTCATATATAATAAAAGCTCAAGAAATAATTGGAAGAAAGAAGGAAGCAAAAGCAGTTGGGGGCTGGGGATTTAGCTCAGTGGTGTTGTGCCTGCCTTGCAAAAACAAAAGTCCTCAGTTCAATCCCCAGCACACCCCCCCAAAAAAAGGGCAGTTGGTAGGGGGACAGGCAGGGACTCTCCTGCTATTGCCAAGACTCCTGAAGTTCTTGGCCACTTGCAGGCACAGCTTGGACTTGCAATCTGGGGGAACTAAATTTGATCCTCAGGTCCCTGCTTTGTTGTATAATCTGGGCAGACCCTTGACCCCTCAACTCCCACCTCCAACCTCACCTGCTCAATTAAAATAGGAAAAATAATACTTTCCATGGCTCAGAGTCACAGCAAGGTTCAGAGGAGATTAGTGGGAAAGCACCTTGTAAATTGTGGCGTGACATACACATTTGTCACTCATTTTTAATGTCCACACACTGACTGGGGAAGCTGATTATGACGTAAAATATTTCCTCAACCCAACGCATGGGAAAGCATTGCTATTGGAAAAAATAGCTGTTGGTGGGAGGGAAATCCATGCTGATCTTCACCTCATGCCACTTACTGACACAAACTGCAGATGAACTTCAAAGTCAAGTGTAAGTTACAATACAGGTGACCTTGACTTCCACTGGGTCAACGTATGATTTTGCACCATTACTATTTTTCAAAAGTGGTCAGCATCCAGGAGGAACTCTACTTCAAACGGTGGATTCGATCTTTTCCTGAAATACTCTCTCATGGTGAGTCAGATCCCAAAGAGGATGCGGGAGCTACACTAGCCCATACGTCGAGGGTACTCAATGCATTGTTTTACTTTGCAATAGTTTGAACTTATGATGGGTTTAGCAGGTCATAACCCAATGCATCATTCAGGGACATCTGTACATGTGTATCATGTAATAGTGTGCAATTAAGAATAAGGTAAAGCTATGTGCATTGGCATAGAAAAATCTCTAGATGAGGAAAATTAAGCAGTAGAATATGTACTGTATCTATATGTATTTTACTTACATAAAAATAAGTGCCACACACACACACACACACACACTGTGAGTTTACAGAAAGTATGAATTTATGCCTCCATTATTAACAATAGTTGCCTCCGGGGATGAAAATGAAACTGGGGGTGAATGTGGCACTTTGATTTTCCATGAAAAAATTTTATGCATGTATATATACCCTAATTTGTCTTTGTTTTTTGTTTTTGATTTTTTCATTTTTTGAGACAGGGTCTCACTATGTATCTCAGGCTGGCCTTGGACTTGTGGTGATCCTCCTGCCTCGGCCTCCCGAGTGCTGGGATTACAGACGTACACCACCATGCCCAGCCTTATGCTAATTTATTTTTAAGTGGATATTTGTTAATTTCAGATTTTTAAAAATTTAAATGGAAAGAAGAAAACTATTAAAAATTGTATATCGATAAGATGATTTTTGTATAAGAAAAATCTTTGTAAGCATAGAAATATACACAAATCATAATAGAAGATATTTCTGGAATTAACTACATTTTGTGCTCTATATGGCAAAAGTAAATATCATTAAAAAATAAACCGCTGGATAAATTAGTATCAAAAGGGTAAAATCTTTTATGTTATAAAGTTAAAATCTTTTACATAAAACTGCTCCTCCAATTTTTTTTTCTTTTTTTACAGCAGACCCTGAACTTTCAGGCCAGACTCTGAAGTGAGCTACATATCTGACCTTAGCATCCGTATCCTCATTTCACAGACTAGAAAGCAGAGGTGGTGAGTGGCGAGCCTGGCGTCTGGTGTGAACAAGCTGTCGGTGGAGAGGAGGCCCAGCCTTCCACACACCCCAAAGCCTCCTGTCGCGGGTCAGTCCTCTGGAAGGGGAGAACGAAGTCAGGAACTTACCATTTAGCCCCCACCACTTCCCTTGACCAAAACCTGACGCTACGCCTCTTCCCCGAATCTTGGCAAAACCCAACTTCTTTTTGTTATTTACCTATTACTCCCTTACTAACGGGTACATAAAAGTTGTACATCAGCGGGGTACCGCGTAACCTTTCAGTACACCGTGCACGTTGAGTAGCGTTCAAATCAGGTTAAGGTATTTCCGCACCAACATTCATCACTTCCTCACCGTAAAAACTCGGTCCTTTCTTCGAGCTTTTTGAACTGTGCTGGAGTTTCTCCGCCGTGCAGCCGTAGCACACAGGGCTTCTTGCGCCTGGCTCTACCCCGGCGCCCACCTCTTCCCGCCCCAAACCCACCGCTCTCGCTCCCCGGGCTGCGTCGCCCTTGTGCTCTCAGCCTCTGCAGATCAGCTGCTCCAGATCCCACCCAGGAGTGAGTGCAGCCCTGGTCTTCCGTCTCCGGCTGACTTCACTCGCGTGAGGACCTCTGTCCCATCCCAGTCGTCACGGGTGATGGGCTGCCGTTCCTCTGCCGGTAATGCTGCCCCACGGTGCGCACACACCTGCACCGCGCATCACACTCCCTTCCTCGTCCGTTCACCAACCCTTCGGTTGTTTCCATTTCTTGCCTGTGGTGCAGAGTGCTGCTTTGAACCGGTCGTGTTTCAGCAGTCATTTCATCTTCCCTGGGTAAACACAAACCCCGGAGTGGGATTCTGAATCATGTGACAGTTCTGTACGAGGAGCTGCCCTGTCGTTTCCCACGTCTATCCTGCCTGAAATTCTTTCACTGCTCTTCCAGATTCCCCTTTGAGGATGAGCTGAGGTTTGCCCACCCCTTAAAAGGAGAAGTCCAGATACAGAGACGTCTGCGGTTTCCACGTTCACTCAGCGCCCCCGCATCAGCGGGGAAGCCCATCTGTGTCACTTTTGTATCTGAAATGATTTCACAGACCCTCGGCCGTCCCCCAGGCATCGGGGATTGCCCGGTCCAGCCTCAGTAGGAAAGTGAAGCCCACAGAAGGGAAGTGACTTCTCCACAGTGACGGGGGACGCTCTGCCAACACCAACCAAACAGAGGGGCCTGGGCCTGAAGGCCCTGTGATATCGGAGAACAGCTACATTGGCACGAATCTGGGGCAGCTATGTCCCTGAGGTTCTAAATGGTGCTTTCCTGTTTCTATCAGGGACTCCCCCCGCCACCCAAAGTGTAGGCAGGAACTCTGTAAAGAACTGGTCTTTCCAGGGTCCTCCCGTCATAGTCAGCACCGCCCATAACCAAAGCCCCGCCCACCACCACAGTGGCCACACCCACTATAGTGGCCCCCCCGTGGGAGAGGGAAGATGGAGACCCCCCACCATAGGCTCTCCTGACATCACGCAGAGTAAAAGGGAAACCCTGTTCCTGATAACTCACATCTGGCACTCAAGCTGATTTGAGATGGGTGAGCATTTCTTTTTGTGTTGTTGCTTTTTCCTTTCTTTTTTTGTTTTTTGTTTTTCTTGTTGAAATGCCACGGATCAAACTCAGGGCCTAGTGCATGCTCAGCAACATCTCCAGCCCCCTGGACGGTTATTTTTTAAAATTAGATTAAAATATAGAATTAAAAATCTTGTCATCCCTGAAGTACTTATTCAACATTCAACTGACATCTATTGGGCATCTACTGAGTGTACACGAGTTGAGCATGGATAGATTATTAATATGCCATCCTCACCCTAAGAAAAAGCCCCTCCATGTGTGCAGGGAGAAGAGTACTGCACGACAGGCAGCACTAGAGTCCTAGGCAGAGCTCTGCTGCTGACTAGAAGAGTTGAGCACATCATTTATTCTCAGCATTTACCTGTCAACTTGGCATAATAATAAAAATCATCCAGATGAGGACGAGAGGAAACTGATGTGGTACTCGCTGTGCCGGTCCTGGGGGAGAGGTCTGACATTCCAGCCTCCACCCCTGGTCCTCAGTTTCCTAGTCTTGAAAGTCTGTTAACGTGTTGGCTTTATCTTCTCAGCAACATGGACTGAATGTGCATCTCTCTCTCCCCTGGTCCCAAATACATATGTTCGGGCCCCCTTCCTTCTCGGTGTGAGGGGCTGGGGATGTGGGTGTGGGTAGTTAGGGTTAGAGCAGGTCCTGAAGGTCTCCCCTCATGAGTGTGAGCAATGCCCTGATTAGAAGACTCATGAGAGAATTTGCTTTCTCTCCTCTTTCTGTTTCTCCTTTTCTTTTTTCACCTGTTCTTTCTCTTCCTCACCCTCTCTTCCTTTTCTTCCTTTCTCTTCCTCTCTCTCTCTCCCTGTCTCAGAATACACGATCTCCTGCAAACCAGGAAGCAGGCCCTCACCAGACCCTAAATCTGCTAGCACTTTGAATTCGGACCATCCAGCCTCCAGAATTAGGAGAAATCAATGTCTGTTGTTTAAGCCACAGGGTCTATGATATTCTGTGTAGCGGTCCAAGCTGATTGAAACAGCATCTCACAAGGTCAAAGTGTACAATACAGAGACAAAAGCACCATAAAATAAATCTCCTTATTAGAATTGCCAAGTCCCTGACAGAAAAAAATTTTAAATTCTACTTATTAAAGTGAGTAGATACAACTGATTGAGAATTTCAATACAGTGCCATCTATAAAGATGAATAGGCATCCATTTGTTTAGACAAGGAGCATGCCAAAAACTAGTAAGCCAAAGACCAAATTCTTCATTGCAAACTTTGGCCTGCAGGCCAAATCCATTCTCTGTCTTGGCTATTTTTCTAAGCAAAGTTGTGTCCTTAGAAAACACACAGCCATGCTCTTTTGTGTGTGGTGTACTTCTCGATGGCTCTTTTCATTCTAGAACCTTAGAAGAGAGTAGTCAGGACAGAGAATACAACCTTCAAAGCCCAAAATGTCGACCATCTCACTTTTTTCAGATAAAGTTTGCAACCTTGGTTTTCTTAAAGACCATCCATCCTTCTATCATAAATGCCCACAAGCCCGAGGCTGAATATCGGAAATTAACTTTTTAGCTCTAGTCAGTTAAGGTCCACAAGGCCCAGTAGTTTCATCTGAAAGTGGGAAACCAGAGGTTTCCCTGCATTGCCTCTGGCTTGTGACTTGGTAGTCTTGAAGCAAACTGTAGATTAAAATAAGGCTTGTAAATAAGGAGGGGAAGAGAGGTCGAAGGGAGAGGAATGGAGAAAAAAGGAAGAAGCAGGATATATCATGTACAGGTACAAATTCGCTATGATGAATGTTATTATATCTAAAATGTACCAATAAATGTTTTGCTTCTAAAAACACAGGGCTAGGGATGTAGCCCAGTGGTAGAGACCTTGCCCAGCACAAATGAAACCCTAGGTTCAGTCTCTAGCACTGTGAGAAATGATACACACAATAAATAAAGCCAACAGTGTCTTTTGCTTTTGTTTTGTTTTTGTATCAGAACTCGAACTCAGGGCCTTGCACTTGCCAGCAGGTGCTGTACTGCTGAGCTACATTACTGGCCCACCAACAGTTTTAAAAATTCAGGGTGATAAAATCAAACTGTGGCAGCACTAATCTGAGGGTCAGGGCTGTGTTCTAGTCCCTGATCTGCCACCAATTAGGTGCATGGTTGGGTTAATCACTTCATTTCCTGGGGCTGTTATTTACAAAATAAAGGGCTCTCCTACTTACTCAAGATCTTGAAGGCCTCCTATGCAGAATCTACCTTCTTAGCTAAGAACACTCTGGTCCTGATCATCTGTAAAGTGCTTTTCCCCTTTAGAGCTCAACACAATATTAGAATGTTCAGTGATTCTCTACATATCCTTGCAGCAGTGCTGTGGGGAGCCAGGAATTAACATTCAAAGTGCTTTTGGTTGTATTGCATTTTAATGATATCCACCATGGTAGTAATTTATCACCACCTCTCTTTCCAAATACATAGATTAGTGTAATTCCATCCATCCAGCAAGCTTCTCCCATCTGCAGCAGGAACAGCAGCCCCAGGACAGCTGTGCAAGGGACCTTCATCTCGACTTATGCGACAGTGGCAATGATGGGTACATTGGCTCTCTGAGTTATGCTTTCTTAAAGTGGCATTAACATGAGTTTACATGCTCTAAAATCTCCTAGCAGACACAGCAAGGATGGGTTTATCCCTGGAGTCATTAATCCATGAAGCAAGGGGGTCCTCAAGGTGCTGCCAATGATGTTGAGATCACTGAGATCCAACAGCATAAAATCCTGCGGAATCAGGACCACCACTGCCTTCCCCAAGCCCCAGCTCAGCATCCAAAGCTGTTGAGCCCCTTTTGTGTTGAGTCCGTCCTCTTGGACGTCAGGCCCTGCGCTCGTTCCCCATAATGCCGCCCAGGGCAGTGACCCCGGTTGGCAGCCAGAGGAGGCACATGGACTGCGGTCAAACAACACCCAGATGAAAAGGGCAGCTGATGGCCCAGCCTTTCGGGTCAGTAGCTACTGTGCACAGCTCACTGTCTGACTCCCAAAGTTCAAATGCCAGTCTGATTTCTCTCTGGAAGCGTCCCAGTCCAAACGTGGAACAAAAGTTCCCTCTGACAAGCCCATTTGGGTTCCAAGTATGTTTTTATGTTTGTTGGCAAATAGAACTGTCACCAGCAACAATAACAACACTGTTTTCTCTCCACCAAAGCTACTTCGTTTCTTCCCGTTTGTTCCAGGGCTGAAGCTGGACAGATGAATAATGTAGGCTAGGTCGCTGGCCCCTCGCCTGACCTCAGGCCTCCAAAAGCAAACACAGAGGTGAAAATGGAGACTTGTTTGTTTGAACTCTCGTTGCCTAATTTAAAAAAGAAAAAGGGAAGGAAAAAGAAAAACAAACCTCCCACCATCCTACTTAATCAGCGCAGACACGGAAGGTTTTTGGGGTGTTGTTGTTTGTTGTTGTTGTTTAATCATTACTCCACTCCCCCTCATTTCTCACTGTTGGAAAAAAGGAACTACAGCCCTCTACTGGTGCAAGGAATGACACCAATTCACTGATCACCAAGCCTACCCTGACATCCTGTGGCCATGTTAGGGATACCCAAGCCTGGAGAAATCAACGGCGCCTCGAGAGACACAGGGCTACATAAAATGCAGGAAGTGTCTCCCAAATGTGTAGACAGCATCTGTGTATTGAAGACATCTCAGGATGTTCCTTCATGGCATTCCAGGGAAACAGAGCTGGAATCCAGAGCCAGGAATCTGAAAGTCAGGATGGCTTTCTGTGTAAACGCCAAACAGCTCTTTAGGACCTCACACTGGAGCAAACTTCATTTCGTCTCTGATTTCAATTCCAAACTTTCAGATCGCGTTTTTACAAACCTTTCTCATCTGTAAAATGGAGATCATTGTAAACATATAATTATGAAAGTTCTGTGAAGTCAATTCAACATAATGCAAATACAAAGTGTCTTTTACTCCTGGGTGTGTAGCTCAGTAGTAAGTGCGTCTGTAAGCTTATAGGAGGCTCTGGATTCAATCCCCAGCACAGAAACAAAGTTTAAAGTAACTTTTAAACTCTATAGGCATAGATACCTAAACATACTGTATTAAAAATCCCTGGAGAAGAAGATTCTATATTTATCTTGATTAAACTTCTTCAGACACTCCAAACCTGTTCAGTGCTTTACTTTGATACAGCATGAAGCCCTAGCCTCAGAATAAGAGCACAACTTTATACCATCGTGTGGTTTTCTACTTTTTAGTGTTTAAATTTTATTTATTTATTGAGGTTTTTTATTTTGTTTTTGTTTTTTGAGACAGGATCTCGCTGTATTCCAGGACAGACTTCAACTGATTTTTGTAGCCCAGGCTGGCTTTGAATTTGTGCCGATTTTCCAGACTCATCCTCCCTAGTTCTGGGATTATAGGTGTGTGCCACCAGGTCCCGCTAATACACTTCCCTAAATGTATGTGCCGCCAAATTCTCTCAGCTTTCATTTTTCTGATTTAAGTCAGTTTCCGTGTGGCCTTTCTTCCTAGGACCAGAAAATGAATAATTAGGAACATATGGGTTTGGAGGCTAAATAAGTTCGCTTACGGCATTGCAAGGTGCCCATTCATGTCAGGGCTTAGGAATTTGGCTACCTGGTCTTTAGTTTTGTTTCTTGGGTGGGGGGTGTTTGTGGTGCTGGGGATGGAACCCAGGGTCTCAAGTGTGCTAAGCGCACGCTGTACCCCTGAGCCGCGCCCCAGCTCCACCCTGTCTTTAGAAAAACGAAAGGCAGACAGCAAGCACAGGAGCCCTCACGGGGCGTCGGTGCCACCTGCCACTGTTGCGACATGACTCATCAGACAAAAGATGGGTTTGGCCACTGCTTCTGTGCCGCTGTGTGGAGGAAGCCAAGACTTTCTGGTGCCAAGCTTGAGACTTGGTGAACAAACTCAAAATCCATAGCCCTCACCTCTTCGACTCTGGCTAAATTCCAGTTCTGCTTGGGCTGGTGGGCCATGCCACCTCTGGCTTTACTGACCAGACCCTCGAGTACTAATTGGTCTTGTATGTATCCTGAATTTATCTGCATTTATCATTCCTCTGCCTGGTGTTTAAGGCGGGCTTAGGGTATATTTGGCAGCAGGCTCAATAGTTTTGCAAAGAAAAAAACAGCACATCAGCCAAAGGGACATCAAATCATTGGGTGAATGGTGAGGACAGATGACTCGGAATTCCAAGCCATCTTCCCCCGCAGGCTCTGGACTGCCACACTCACCTTCTGCTTCCACTTGGTTCACCTAGGCCCTGCCCCGGGAAGCCTCCATTAGGATCTAGCCTGAGTCATCACCAATAGAGTGTGATTTGGCCACAAAGGACACAAAGGAGGAAATAGGCTCTGTCTCCAGGAAAGCCCTGCAACTGGTCTTGCGGATGGGGGTGAAGAGTCTCCCCTTACCCTGCAGCATGTCCAGTGCGTCTCTGAACCCCCTAAGGGGCATCTTGCCAGAACCCCACAATTAGAGAAGCCACACGTCACCCCCACCTAACAAAACTTCCAGAGAGAACAACCTGTGCATGGAGCCCTGGGGTTTTCTCCTCCCCATGCCAAATCGGAAAATAATTTCTTTCTCTTTTGGGTTTTTGTCTGTTCTGGGTTAGGGTACTAGGAATGGATCCCAGTGCCCCTTACAAGCCATGCGGGTGCTCTACCACTGAATTATATCCTCGGTTCTTTCTGTCACAGGAATGGGGCAGTATCCAGGGTCTGTCCTTGAGAAGGTGCACAAAGGGGAGGTTTTTCCTCACAAATGACAGAAACAATTTCTGTGAGCCAAACAGGAGTGGGAAGTAAAAGTAGATGGCCAAACCCGAGCTGAAGCACACGTGATCTGACAAGGGCAAAGGGGATGAGGGCACCATCGTGCTGCCGGCAAAGTTAGAGGTTTCTGTGGTGTGTGAGAAAGGTAGGCTTTGGAGATTCCAATGTCTGGGTTTTTCTGTGGCCTGGGGATTGTAGAAGGTCGGGGACCCCAGGTTTCTCCAGAATGTGCTTCACGACTGGATGCCTTCTCACACACACACACACACACACACACACACACACACACACGCACACTCCGTTCACTTGTAAGACTGGGAAATTTGATAGCAGAGGGGCAATGGAAGAGGGACATGGCCAGCTTTTAATACAAAACACCTTAATCTATTTGGATAAATAATCTTATTTACAGGACAACCCTGTAGATTTATTTAGGATCAATTCATTCACCCAGGAGTTAAAATACCTGTCTTCTGTTCCCGATTTTATAAAAGTTTGAGATGGAGTAGGCTGGGCGGGTTGAGAGTTGGGAGTGTGGCTTAGGGAAACACTCGATGACTGGATTCAGACTTGGAGTTCCTGCATCACACACAGCCTCTTTCTAATGAATAATTCTCAGGTTATTAATAGGCAAGTGCAACTCCCAGCCCCAGCCCTAAGTTGGCTGTTCACATTTAAGTGGGGATTCTGGAGTCTGGCAACATGAACACAAACAACTGTGCTGTTATTTATATGCTTATCCCCACATCTAATTCTTGGCCTTAAACACCTCCAGTGCCTGGTGTTTATATTGTTAGACCTCGTAATTCTCCTGCTATGGTACAATCTCTTCTAAGTGCAAGAATTACGAACTGCTGCCACCAGAATTTTTCGCTAAGGAAAAAACAATTCCCTTGGTTAATGATTGAATGGAAGATGAGCCCTACTCTTGAGGATTTGGGTGTCCAGCATCCTTACAACTCCCAAGGAGGAGGTCACCCTGCTGCATAATGAGGGGAAGAATTGGACAGCAAGGAGCAGAAATGGAAAAGAGGGAGAAGGTCACCCAGTAACACTGAGCCAGGGCCCCAGGGCAGTTAGCAGTGTCTTCCAAACACATCGATGCCAAGAAGGACTGCGTGTCCGGATAACAGGTCTAGGACTGAGGAAGCCCAGGAAGGCTGGACTCCTAGGTGAGGTGGGGCAGGGAGCCTCAGAACCACTGACTAACAGAAATCTTCAGGACATCCTTGACACCCACCGGTTCCAGAACTGAGGGTCTTCGGACAGTGTCACCTGGACAATCTCAACTGACATCTGAAATTGGAACCGACACACAAGGGTGTTTATCATAGAGTTACATATAACACTGAAAGTTTGGAAACCTAAATGTGTGTCAGTAAGAATCTGGTTAAATAAATTAAGGGAACTCAATGAGGAAGTAATATATAGCCATTAAATTACGCTTTCAGGGCTGGAAGTGTAACTCAGAGGTAAGAGCACTTGCCTAGCATGTGTGTGTGTGAGGCCCTGGGTCTGATTCCTATCCCTGCAACCACAAAAAACAAAAAATGTTTCATGCATTGTATATTTCCAAAAAGCTATAATAAAGGGACCTTGAGTGTCTACACCACAAAGCAATAATAAATGTTTGAGAAAGATTATCTTGATTTGAACATTGCATAATGTATATGTGCATAAAACTATCACATGGTACCCCATAAATATGTGAAATTTTTATGGATCAATGAAAAATCACTAAAGTTTTCAAAGAATATGGAGTGACCTTGGAAAAGTTCCATTTTTGTCTTAAACCAGTGTTCTTTTCTTTTTTTAAAAAAAAAAGACTAAAATTTTAATACAGATCCTTTCCAGAGGTTGTGGGAATTATTATAAGTAACCTGTCTTTTTTGTTTGTGTGTTTCACTTCCACATGGTTTCCAAACTCTCCATAATGAGCAAAATAATTTTAAAATCAGGAAAAGCAAACAGCATTTCTGAAGAGTGAGAGGGTAGTTTGTCCGCATTCGTGGTTTTACTAGGTGGAGACACAGGAAAGATGAGAAGAGGGCTGCTCCCCTCTGGTCAGGTTGGATCAGGATTTATTTGCACCTGCTTAGGTAGAGGCAACATTTGTTTAGCAGAGATTATTTACCATTTTGGGGATCTCTAGTCTTGTAGAGTGGGAGGAAAGAGGAAAAAATAGGGAGGAGAGAAAAAGTGAAAAAATATGTTTTGGCTTGCTTGTAAAATGGGCTTTTGAGGAAGGAAGGGACAAGAAAAAAAAAGAAAAGAAGGAAAAATAAAAACAAAGCCTTTGTAAATAAATACATCACGTGCAGGTACCAATTCCCTATGATGAATATGATCAATCTGTATATCTAAAATGTACCAATAAAAAGTGTGTGTGTGTGTGTGTGTGTGTGTGCGCGTGTGTGTGTGTGTTTCAAAAGGCAGTAGCCCCTTTCTGTGTCTTGCATAACTCACCTGGCATAAATAAGCACAAGTCTCATCTGAGGAACTTTGACCCCTGGCCCTCCTCTCCGTAATCCTCACAAAACTGAGGAAACCCTGATTGTGATACACAGGAGATTGGAACACAGTGGTTTTCAAACCTCCCCATTGCCAAGTTCAGAGTTACCTGGGGCTACACTCGACATATTATGATCCCAAACTATGTGAGAAGTAAACAGCAGACTTTCTGGGTGAGCCAGCTAATGCGTCCGGCCAAGCATCTCATCTCACACTCTGATGTCACAAAAATACAGCTGATCTTCTCAATGTGGACCACAGAAGAACAGGGTCATACTCCCAAAGCATCCCACAACTCATTGTGGAAACCACAACATGACTTAGAATCAAGTACAAGTTTTGCCATCTGGGCATGTGTGACCCACTGAGTCACCTCCCCTCTGCAGCCCTCAAGAGCCTCACCTGGGTGAGAGAGCACAGGTCTAGGGGAACGTCGATGTGCCCTCAAGCGCTAGCAGATTGTACTTT
Source organism: Fukomys damarensis (assembly GCF_012274545.1). NCBI lineage: Eukaryota > Metazoa > Chordata > Mammalia > Rodentia > Bathyergidae > Fukomys > Fukomys damarensis. The sequence continues at coordinate 10,786,294 of NW_022900923.1, forward strand.
TTGACTGTAGATTATATTACACGAGAATGTATGTGTGCTTATAATGTGTGTGTGTGCGAGTAATGCTTATTTTTCCAAGACAGAGATAATTGGGCATGTACCACAATTTCAATGATATCTAACCCTAAGGGGGAAGTGAAAGGAAATTACCACTGGCTGAGTGACTTCTGAGACTCTAGGACTATTCTAGATATTTTTACCACCTTAGCCTCACTCAGTTCTCACAATGACCCTAATTACTCTAAGACCTTATCACATGTTTTGTGGTTTCAGTAACTGGTGCTCAGAGGTGAAGTGACTTGTGGAAGCTTTGTCACTGGCCACAGGAGGCATGGGTGGTGACACAGTGTACTGAAGCTGACTGAAAAGCCGTCAGTGTCCAATACAGTACCATTGGGGACTTTTGCGCTCAGGAGGGCTCTTTGGTGTCATGAGATGGGTTAAGTACCACCTGGACCTGGTCAGTATGGTCCTTCTGGGACCAGCACAGCACCGCCGAGCTCCCACCTCTTCTGCCTCGGAGCTTGTCTCCCCAGCTCCTGACGGTGCCCCCCAGTACAGCAGTGACTACCGACAGGGATAGCTGGAGGGAGAGTGACTACAGCCCAAAGGACTCCCTCAGAGGTAGCTGTTTTGTTTGTGCTGTGTACTCCTGTGGGACTGCAGGGTTAGTTAAGTGAAAGTTGCACTCAGGACCAAGTTAATCACAGCCCTCACCATGCTTGGCTGGGGACAACGACCAACCCACAGCTTCCCACTGAAATTCACTTTCCTCACACCTCCTACATCCACAGGGTTAGGAAAGGCTTCCCGGCTGAGCCAAGCTTGGTTATTGCACTAAATGCCATTTCTAAGAATCTCACTGTTGGGCAGAGCATGAGCCAAGACCCAGAAGGCCAGGTTCTGTTCCACTGTTCTATCCCCCAAGCCACGTTGCCTCTTTAAGCCAGTTTTATTTGGGAGAACATGAATTCCAAAAGGTCACGCACTCCTAGCCATGTAGAGAGACTGGTCCATTGAAAAGCAGTTGACTCGGGAGCCACTGGTCCTTGTGTTGGTACTCAGCTGTGAGACGTTGGGCGATCCCCCAACACTCTGAGTCGGACCCCACCTCTAGAAAAGAAAGGGCTGAGGGAAGGTGACCTCTCACCCCTCTTTCACAAGTCCACAGTCTGGCCCAAACCAGAAGCTTGAACAGGCTGCCTTGTCATCACGGAGACTGCAGTCTGAGCGGCGTCTGTGTTCACCTTGCATGACTTTTCCGAGTTTACTTCCTCCTGGCAGCACCCAGTGCTAGCCTCCTTCTGTCGGTATGTGTGGTTCAGCGACTGCAGCAGAGACAGAGCACAGAGCCGGATGGCAGCCAGCACCTTCCGAGAGGCCCCAACACGCCTGATGCAGGGCTGCCTGCTGACCTCGCCCACAGCTGCCACCATGATGCAGCCTGAGCTGGCAGCCCTCTCTGCCGACAAGTTGCAGGGGTGGCCTGCTCCAGCCCCCACCCAGACGCCACCCGAAGTGTCAGCTGGCCCTGCCACCTTTGCCATTGGGCAGACTGGCGCTGGCTCTGCAGTCTGGGCCGAGGTGTTGGGCCCTGGGAGCCTTCAGAGGAGACTTGCGCAGGCAGCTCCCACAGGGGTGATAATCTCGTCCCGTTTTCACAGGCGGGCAGCTGTGGCCATGGGGCCTCCTCGTCTTCCAAGAAGGAAGAAAAGCCAGGTGTCCACCAGGGCGGAAATAAAAGCCCTCTCCCAGAGCAGCGCAAGCTTTCATAATCGGTCATGCATCTTGCCGCCTTTTGAGACTTTGTCGGATTTATATATAGCCTCCATCTTGTCCCTCTGAACTCGGCAGGCCTCGCAGTCACTGGGCTGAACACCTGGAGCTCTGCAGGGATTGTCATTAGGAGGATGCGAGGCCAGGTGTGGTTTTGGACCAGAGACCTATTGGAATAGAGAGGATTGCTCACTTTCCAAGTTTACTCTGCTCAAGTTAAAACAATTAACCTCCTTTCCCCTTCAGACAACTGCCCTCTGCAGCTTTCTACCCGCAATCTCCACCCCAAAGACGCAGTGTCAAGTCCACCCTTCAAAACCTTGGATGAAAAGGGGAGTTGGACCTGTTCTTGGGGCTTCTTCCTGCCACCTCTGCCCTCTTTTCTCCCCACTTTCACCCCCTCTTCTAACACATAAACCTCCAGCTAGCAGGGATTTCTCTAATGCTGGGGTCACTGAGGGATCATAGCAAAACGGGGTTCAGGCCACCGTTGCCCCCACTCAGCTCTTGAGAGTTTGCCAGCCTGGCCAGCAGGAAGGGGAGGGCAGAAGGCAAGGTTATCCCACCACATGCGGTCGCAGCTCTCCGAGTGATTTAGTTTTCTGCAAATTCCCCTTCCAGAGCTGCAGTAGCATGCGGGACTCATGGGCACACCCTCAAAATCTATTGGCAATATTAATATTTTCAGGAACTCACACAGCTTGTCTTACATAACACACCACTTGTGTGAATTGAATGTTTATTCCGTGCTGGGCACAGTGCTAGGTGATTTTCATGCACTAATGACCTCATTTAATCCTCACAATAATCCTATAAGGAAATAGGAGAGAGGAATTTGAGGCTTGAGAACTAAGTAAACAGCTCAGGTCCCACAGTTAACAGAAGTGGCAGAGCTGGGGCTTGAGACCCAGCCTTACCTGCCAGGTGAGTCAGCTGGCCAAAGTCTAAGCTCTTCTCATGATCCAAGGGCTCAGTTTTAGGGGTCCAGGCATTGCCAGGAGTGAGAAAGCCCCTGCCTGGAGTAGAGCCTGCAGCTGGTGGGAAATAACAGGTCATAGAAAACCAACTGATTATCTTGCAGAAAGTATCCAATCCAGTGATTTTCAAACTTGGCTACATATAGACAACTGGGGGATGTTTTAAATTCAGAAGACAGGCTGCACCCTGCTGGGGACTACATGCTTGAGTCCCCCAAAATGCATGCATGGGAACCATAACCCTGGGTGGGATGGCATTTTGAGGTAGGGCTTTGGGGATAATTAAATCACAAGGGGGGAGCCCTCATTAGAGTCTTTATAAGGAGAGACACCAGAGAGAGGCTGTTTCCTCTCACTCTGCTTTGCACTAGGTGCTTCTCCAAAAGACAGCGATCTTTGAACGAGGAAGACAGCCCTCACCAGAAACCAGCCATAATAGTAACCCCGTTTTTGGACTTCCATCCTCTAAAAACACGAGACTAAGTCTCTGCCATGTAAACTACCCACTTGGTGTCATTTTTATCATAGCAACTGACCAAGACATATCTCAGGCCAATTAAACCCCAGTCCTAAGAAGTTGTAAATAATATGTATTTCAAACAATCACAAATTTATACAAAATTTGCAATTACAATACAAAAGGCTTTTTCCTGCACCTACTGAGAGTAATTTATCACACAGTGCCTCAACTTCCTCACAATGTCTTTTACAAGCAAGGACAGTCTCCTCTGTAACCTCAATCCAAACATCAAAAGCAGGAGTTAACATCATCACATCTCTACTGTGAACTCTCAGGTGCCATTCAAGTCTCACCAACTGTCCCATAACATCCTTCGTAGCCAAAGAGTCTAGTTTGGAATCTCAGGCTGCAGTTCCTCAGTTTTTCCTCCACGCCCTTGACTCTGTCACTCCGGAATATTACCTTGAGGAATGTCTATCAATCTGGGCTTGTCCAACTTAACTTCCAAACAGATTCTGTTAATCGACCACTGGTAAGGGTGTCACAGGATGAGGCTGTAATCTCCCTGCATCTGGCTGGTGGCTCTATTTGATTTGTCCCATTACTGAAAATATTCACTCTGATCATTAGATTAAAATGGTGTCTGCCTGTCTTCTCCCCTGTAAAGTTGCTCCCTTTCCTTTGTAAACTAGTATTTTTGGAGTGAGAGGCAGAGATGGGTTGCACAGTTTTTTACATGAGTGCAATTTTGGAAATTTGAGAACCAGTGGCCTCACTCCTGTTTTAAGTATCCAGAAAGACAGAGCTGGAGGGCCTCTGTGGCATGTGTTACTGATAAAGGTTAATATTTATTGACTAACGTCTTCAAGCTCTTACTACTTGCCATCCACTGAGCTAGTTACTTTGGAAACACCATTATCACCAGTATAGCAGCTTACTGTCATTATGCACTAATTCAACACAAATGCTTACTGAACACCTTCTACAGGCCAAACAGTTTTCTAGGAGTGGGGATACAGCATGAGCAAGAGAGACACAAAAACCCCTTCCTGATTTGGGTGATAACCCAGAGATTAAATCAAGGACAGTCCAACAACAAAAATAAAAATGAGAAAACACTTAAGCAAGACACAAAGACAGACCTCTAGTTCACCAATGGAAAACAGTCCGGCAAATGAGGATGAAAAGGCCGATAGTGAACCACCAGGATACCCTGAACTCAAAGCACAGGAAGTAACAAGACAGATCAATCAGGCTCTAGAAAAATTCAAAACAGAAATAATTTCCCAGATAACCATAGAGATAGTGAGCAAAATGGAATTCATGATTCGAGACTCTAGAGCAGAAACTGACAAAAAAATAGATGAGCTCAAGACCATGATAGAAGCCATGAAGGCCCAGCATAAGAAAGAAATGGAAAAAATAAATGCCCAACATAGGCAAGAAATGGAATCCATAAAACAGATTCAAACAGATATCCAGGAGATTAAACACTCCATTGAAAGTGTATGCAACAGAATAAAAGAATGCGAAGATAGACTCTCAGATATAGAAGATAAGATTGCAGTCAGTGACCATAAAAAGAGAGGTCTCTTAAAAACAGTAAGAGATCATGAGAAATAAATCCAACAACTCCTAGATGATGCAAAGAAGAATAACATAAGACTGATAGGAATACATGAAGTAGCAGGAGAAAATACAAACGACTTTAAAAAGCTGTTCACAGAATTAATGACAGAAAACTTCCCAAACAGAGGGGAAGAATTTGACATTCAGATAACTGAGGCATATAGGACCCCAACTAGCTACAATCAAAAAAAAAAAATCTACACCTAGACATATAATAATCAAGATCCCAG
>NW_022900923.1:10791425-10792406 GCF_012274545.1 Fukomys damarensis
CACATGTAAAGGAAAGCCCATCAGAATCACAGCAGACTTTTCAACACAAACCCTTGGGGCAAAGAGAGCCTGGAATGAGATATTTCAAGTACTAAAAGAGAACAACCTCCAACCTAGACTGATGTATCCTGCAAAACTCTCTTTCAAAATGGATGGGGAAATAAGACACTTCCACGACAAAAAACACCTGAGAAACTACATGAATACCAAACAGCACTACAAGCAATCCTAAACAAGATCCTAGAAAAAGACAATGAAGGCAACAACACCACGAGGCCCATCAGAGCAAATCAAAAAGACAAGGCAAGAAACTAAAAGGAGAAGGTGAAAAAGTAAAAAGAGTCAACAAAAGGCCAATAACATGTCAATAATAAGTCAGTACATATCAGTTATAATTATCAATGTCAATGGCCTCAATTCACCAATCACGAGAAAGAGACTGGCAAAATGGAATAAGAAGCAAAATCCAAAAATATATTTTATACAATAAACACACCTAGGGCAAAAAGAAGCCCATAGACTGAAAGTGAAAGGATAGAAAACAATTCTTCATATGACAGGAGCCCAGAAAAAAACAGGGGTAGCAATCTTATTTGCAGACAAAGCAAATTTCAAACCAAAACTGATTCTAGTATTATTGATGTAGGACAGTACTGTATCATACCTCTGTGAATGTAAAATATCTTGTACCTGCTTTACGATACATAGTAGTGACCGTGCTTTATCAGAGCTATAGTTAATGATGTTACTCTAGAATATTTTCTTTCCAGATGATGAAGATGCTAATAAAAAAAAATGGTGCCAGCTACCACAACAGCAATAGAACTTTGCTGTTTTCTGGATATTGTTCTTTTCTTTGTTTTTGTTTTGTTTTGTTTAATGGAATGTGCTGAATGTCTATAATTTTGTTCAGATGACTGCAGAACCTGGATAAGCTGTTGCTGCTATCGATGCATAACATACTGCTATTAGCTATTATTA
>NW_022900923.1:10792470-10817554 GCF_012274545.1 Fukomys damarensis
TTAATGGTGCTGTCAACTTTGGAAAAAGTTATCCCAATTTACTGTGTTGAGTTGGCATTGTACAGAAATGGACAGCCATATTGGTCTAGAAATGTTAATTTTTTTATTTTTATTTTTCCATTTGTACAGGGGTAACACATTGTACTAAATATGTAAGGTCATATCTATGTGGGTTTGATTACAGAAACTAAAAAGTATTTTCTAAATAATGAAAAAAAGAATAACATAAGACTACAAGAGCAAGAAGCAATTTAAATATGTTAAGGGACCATTTTCATCTTCAGAATTAAGGATTATTTTAATCTTACATCATTGCCTTTTCTCTTTTACTTTCCTTTTTAGTGTTATTTTAGGATTCCCTATTTTTAATGTTCATCCAGAGATTTCTTTAACTGAAATACCAAATAGTTTCTCTGGTGTGGAAAGCTATAATAGTACACAGGATCCTAATGAGATAATTAATAATGTGAAATAGGAAGTAAAGGGCTAAAGGTGTAGGGAAAGTGGGAAGGGTGTGGGAAAGGTAATAAGGGAGAGGAAAAAAATATGAGAAACTGAAAAAATGGAAATAAAGTGTTTGCAAATGGGGAGGGGAGGAGGGAGTGAAGGGAGGGCAGGGACAAGGGGAAAAAATGAGAATCAAGACCTATTATGTAAAGGTACAAGATCCCAATGATGAATGTAACTGTATTGTATACCTAGACTGTACCAATAAACTCAATAAAAAGAAAAAATACCCTTCCTCATGGTGCTTATATTCTAGTGGAACCCCATGTGTCAAAGACTATGCTAATTACTTGATATTCAGAGTAATGATGATAATAATACTTATTATTACAACTCATTTTTATTGAGCACTTATTATAAGCCAGACCCTTAGCTCACTGTCACACCAACTCTATGAGGGCTGCACTTTCATTATGAACTAGTCCTTCTGTTCTCTTCTTTTGCGATACTGGGCATTGAACCCAGAGCCTTTGCACTGAGCTACCTGCCTAGGCATTTTTTATTTTGAGGCAGGGTCTTGCTAAATTCCCTCGGCTGGGCTTAAACTTGTGATCTTCCTATCTCAGACTCCCTGAACTACTTAGAACTATAGTTTTCAGTCAGGGAGAGAAAGTCTTAAGGCTCATAGCAATACAATTAGCCCAGCATTTCATACAATCACTATGTTCTTTTTTGGCTCTAGCAAAAAGTGACTATAGACACCAGAAATTTTGGAGAATCATACTGAATTAACAAAATGCCATTTTACATGCACCAATTTTGCAAAAATTAGAAGGTTGGACAATATCAAGGGGTGGTGAGGAGGCAGGAAATACGAACCTTTGAGCCTTTGTAGGCTGAATGTTAGCTGAAGCAGCTATTTTTAAAGCATTTTCTCTGGTTGTTCCATAGGACCCAGAAAAACCATGCAGGGTAATTCTGGACCAGTTACCACACAAGTTCATGAGGAGATGTGTACAAAGAGGTTATGCAAAGTTGTGTGCACTGTGGAATTGGAGGCAATCTAGGAATCCTTTCTAGGAAAATGGACAAGTACAATCAAATGTGCATTTGGCAAAATACTTTGTAATACACATAGGTTTAGGTCTTTGAAATGGACACAGACCTAACCTACATAAAAATATACATAAATATCAAAATCATAATGTTAAACAAAACAACAAGAAGCAGAGTGCTTGCAACAAGCATAATATTTATAAGAATTTTAAAATAATTATGTAAAATACTGCTTATTATGAAGGAAATACCCACTTATGCTATGGACAGAGGCTTAGAAAAAGTTGAATTAAAGCCGGGTGTGGTGGTGCACACCGGTAATCCCAGCACTCGGGAGGCTGAGGCAGGAGGATCGCTGCAAGTTCAAGTCCATCCTGGGCTACATAGTGAGTTCCAGGTCAGTCTCAACTAAACAGTGAGACCCTGTCTCAAAAAAAAAAAAAAAGTTGCATTAAATATGCCCATCTAGGCAGGCTAAGTGCAGGTATATGGAGGGCAAGGGGACTGGAGCTGGAAGGCTACAGGGGGAAATAATAATTATTTTTAAATAGGGCTGGGGTGTGGCCCAGTGGCAGAGTATTTTCCTCATATTCATAAGGCCCTATGTTCCATCTCCAGCACAGAAAAATAAAAAAGAGGCATCTTTTACGGACAGTGACAATAGCATGCTATGACTTAATGATTAATTAATTTGATTCTGTAGCTGGGGGCAAAATAAAAAGGTGAAGTGCCTGAAGGTCTTTGAGAAAGGGCTGCGTGAATATTAGAGCGAGCCTCTTTGTACTCAGCCCTCTCCAGCCTCCTATTTACCTAGAGTAAATAACCCACATCCCTGCTCACCCAGAGCCCTTGCTGAACCCCAAGTGCCTCCCAGACTTTGGTTACACCTGTTTTCCACAACGCCCTTCTCTGTAACCGATGGCAAATGGAAAAAGAACAGCAGTGCCCGGATCAGGAAACATGAGCTTGGGTGCTGGCTGCTCCCTGGCGGTGTGACTGTGAGAGACGCTTTGCTTCTTTGTGCGATGCCCTGGCTCTCCGAAAGGTAACTAGAAGGACAGGGCTAGAATCGGGCTGCTCACTGTCCCCAGAGGCCCACATGGTAAAGCCTAGGTCCTTAGGCTGGCACTGCTGGGAGGTGGTGGGAGCTTCAAGAGCTGGGGACCACAGAGAGGACTTCAGGTCACTGGGGGGAACCGTGGACCCCATTCTCTTCCTCTTTCCTTTTTTGCTTCCTCGTCATGAGATAGGCAGTTTGCTATCCCACACACGCACCCTCACAAGAAGCCTAAACATAATGAATCCACCTCACCCTGGACTAGAGCCAGGAGCCAAAATAAACCTTTTCTCATTATAAGCTAACCACCTCAGGTATTTTGTTATAATGATGGAAAGCCAACCAACACGGGCAGTTTGGAGAAATAAATGAAATCTTGCCTGAAGAAACATGGCCACAGAGTTGCTCCCTCCTCCTTCCTTGGAGAGAATCTCAGTGGTACCTAAAGTCTTTTTGTCCAGAATTCTAAACAGCCTCCAAGCCAGTGCTTACTTCCACCCGGGACTGTTGGCAGCAGGAGCTTTGCCCACAGTAGGTGAGCTGCTCTCTCTCTCCGTGTCTGTAAGGCAGGCCAGGCTGTGGGAAAGAGGCCCTTTGGAGACAGAGGTTGTTGCTGCCCTGCCACAGGCCGTGGGATGCCCGAAGCCAACAGGCCAGAAGATGCCAGGAAGAGTGAGCAGAGGAAGCGCAGGGCCTGTTCACATCCTGATTTCCAACTCTGGCCTCTGGGACCTGCAGAACAACCTCCTGCTGGAACCCACCCAGCTTTGGGGGTTCAGCCTAGCAAACCAGTACACCCCTCCATTCACAGGCAGGATGGAGCCGAAGGCACAGTGGGCAATGCTGCTTGGAAAGTGCCTACGGCGTCCTCCCCAAGAGCTGGCCACCCTTTCATTTCTGCCTTCTCCTACCACTTCCTTCTCCCTGTACAGTGCTGCCTCTGTCTCCCCCTACGGAGCGAGGCGGATTCTTCCCTGAAGCCGAGCTGGGGTGCTGCCCTTCCCACTAGCAGAAGGGGTGAGGAAGCCCCAGCCACTCGGTCCAGCCCACCAAGACCAGTGCCCCTTGCCCGGTTCTGCTCCGCGGACCTCGGTGCTCGGGAAGAGGCCCCTGCGTCTCAGCTCCTTCCCAGCCTCTGCCTCCCCCGCCAGGCACCCTGTAGAAACCTGCAGTGTCCCTCCCTCGTCCCTGTGTTTCTCTCGCCATTGGAGGTCAAGCTGCTGAGTCCAGGACGGCCCTTCCTTAGTGCCCAGAACACCAACAGGCTTGCAAGCTCTACCCCGCACCTCAGCACCCACACAAGCACTTTTTAAGGGCTGTCGTTGGAGTGGATGGATTGTCACACATGAAAACCCAGTACAGGCCTGCTCCTGTGAAGCCTGCAAGTGCGAAGCGGCTTCTCTTCCCTCCCTTGTCATGGAAAATGAACAGCAACCAACAGTGAAATGGGAGCGCTGTCGGTATGGTGAAGAACATATTGTTAAAAGAAAATGAACAGCCAGGTGCGATGGCCCCGCCACCAGAGACCTAGCGGAGCGTCCCTCCTGCCTGCACCTCTGGCCTGCGGGCTCGTGGCGGATGACCAACCTCACCTGCAAACAGGGCTTCGGACTCAGGCGCCAATAAAGCAGGACGTGGAGACAGTGTGCTGAGAGCAGCTTCACCGGACGGAGGTTCTTCCTGCCAACCAGCCCCTTACTGTCTCCCCTGTGTGTGCCAAGGAGCCTAACAAGCGCCTTAAGGACTACCTAATGGTTCTTAATCTGAGTGGCTCCTTAGAGGTTCCTAGAATTGAACGTGGGGACTTGGGCATGGTAGGTAAGCACTCTACTATTGAGCTACATGCTCAGCCCTTGAAATTCTTTTAAATTGCCTATGCTTTAAACATGGCATGTCCACCTTGGGGAATATTACTCGGCCCTAAAGAGGAATAAACTACTAATACATGCTACAACATGGATAAAACTGAAAACCGTTATGCTAAGTGAAAGAAGCCAGTCAGAAAGAACTGTGCATAATTTGATTCAACTTATATTCAGTGTTCAGCATAGGCAAATCTATACTGACAAAAAGTAGACTAAACGATTGCTCAGGACTCGATGGAGGAGAAAATAGGGAGTGACTGCCCTCGGTACATTGGGTTTTTTCAGTGCTATGAAAATAAGATACAGGTGACAGCTGCACAACTCCATGAGTGGCCTGAAACCCACTGAACTGTATCCTTTCAAAGGGTGGATTTTGTGGCTTGTAAATTATAGCTCAGTTGACACTGACCCTTGCCGAGGGATCCCACCCTGATTCGTCGGAATATCTCAGGGTGCAGCCCAGGCCTCTGCAAGTTTCCAAAGCTCCGGGGGAGGACCAAGAGCTCCTCCGGAGAGCACTGGCCCAGCACCAGGCCCGGGGAGTTCAAGCCGTAGTGAAGGCCAAGAGCCCTGGTCTGGGCCAAGCCTAGCATCGGAAGGAAGTAAGCAGGGACCCTCGGGGTCGCTTCCCAGAGCCAGCGGCTACAGCCCCACTCTGCGCTTGATCCCTGACGGCAGCCCAGCCGCCTTGGTGTCACCTGCCCGATAGCCAGGCTAGATGCCCTCGAAGCTCCCCACCCCGTGTCCCCTGCATCTCTCCCCCACCTGCGGTCACCTCCTTACACACCCGACTTGGGTCACTGTGCAGCCGCCCTTCATTCGTTGCTCCCTTTGTCCTGTTTCCTTCTGGCAGCATCTTAGCTGTTACGAATCTGCACAACCAGTGCCCGCATTCACACCCCTCACACAGCGGCTCTGTCCGTGGCTAAAGGTTCTGTCCTTCCGCCTTTGCAGGGGAGAGGAGGACTGTGTACCACGGAAGGAGGACGCGTCAGAGAGGCCGGTCACTGGCTGCCCACCGTTCCCTCTCTGGGTTAGAGGGCTGTTTAAACTGTGAGAGGTTGAGCCAGGGCCTTGAGCACGCTGAGCCACTGCCCTGCCACCGGGCCACCTCCCCCAGCCCTGGGGCACTTGCCTGAACACTGGAGCTTGCATCTGTGGTCTGGAAACAGAACACGTTACCAGACAGGCTCCTTCATCTGACAGTCTAAGATGAAAAAATAAAAAGGCAAAATTGAGCGCTTTAAAAAAGAAGGCTTAGGGGCCGGGGATTTAGCTCAGCGGTTCGGTGGCCTGCCTTGCAAGCGCAAGGACCTGAGTTCGATCCCCAGTACCACCAGAAAAAAAAAAAAAAGAAGAAGGCTTAAATCCCTCTTGTACGTGTACCTGTTTGCACATAATTTAGTCAGTATTGCACGAGGGTTTGTAGTATTAAGCACCAAGACTTTCTTATCTGGAGAAAAGAAAGGGGTTTTATTTATTTACATCTGTCTCCTGTCTGTCTTTTTAGACTTTAAACTTTTAAAAGTCAAGTGTTTTTCTTATTCTTCTTTACATCTGGCTCCTTCTCATTTCCCCCATTGGAGTCCAGCAGGAATCAGGGCTTAACAGATACAGCACTTTGTTTCCTGGTACAGGGAACCGAACCCGGGTTGCGCTGAGCAACATCCCCAGACCTTTTTTTTATTTTTTAAATTTTGGGACAGACTCTCATTAGGTGCCCCAGACTGGCCTCCCCTGGAACTTAAGATCCTCCCACTTCAGCCTCTGGAGTAGCTGGGGTTACAGGCGTGTGGCACTGCACCTGCGCTTGGCATTAAAGACAGCCCACAGTGGTGACCCTCAGGTGGATACGAGGGAGTAGGAGCAGAGACTGGAAGCATCATCATCAGTGTATAGTATTATTATGCCATAAATGACAAAATAACAAGAGAAAAGACCCTACCAACTATTGGTATTGCATTCACATAGTGGATGTCATTTAATCTCACAACCCTGGGGAACAGAGGGCTTTACTCTCGCTTTATTCCATTTTCTGTTGCTGGAGTAGAATAACTGAGACTGACTGATTTGTAAAAGTAAGATTTCCTGTGCAGTGCTGGGCATCAAACCCAAGGCCTCTGGCACACAAGGCAAGTGCTCTGCCCCTGAGCTGCGTCCTCAGCCCCTACGGTTTGTGGATCTGGAGGTGGGCAGCCCACAGCCAGGCAGCCGCATCTGACAACAGCCTCCCGCTGTGGCATAACTGGCCGAAGAGCAGAGGGGCAGCGGGCATGTGCTTGCTTCACAAAAGCAGAGCTGCGCCCATCCCTCTGAAGGACCCGATGGCTGCAGAAGACCCCAACAACCTCTGTGTTTTTAGGTGGGAGCTAAATTCCACTGTGAGGCTCAGAGGGGACAACTGTGGCCAAAGAATGGCGACCTTTTATAGGCAGAAAAGATCTTGCGGACAGAGGTTAGCACAATCACACAGCAAACACGTACTGAGCTAAGGTGGGGACTGTTCATCCCTGGATCGCCAAGGTCTTTGCACATTTATCACAGGGTTTCCCAAGGAAAGGGAGATGCTTTGGGGCCGGGGCTGGGGACAGAGCTCGTCCTGGCCCAAGTGCTCTCAGAAATTGATGACCGTAAGGCTGCAAAAGCAGCTTTTTTTTTTTTTTGAGACAGAATTATGACTTAATAACACGTTTTAAAAAACATAATGGATGTGTACATAATGGATGTGAAATAATTTTGTAATAATATCAAATTGTATTTTTGTTATAATTATATATACTAACAGTGTAACTTTTTTTCCACTAAATTTATTGGTACATTTAAAGCAAACAATACAGTTACACTTCTCATTGGGATCTTGTACCTTTACATGACAGGTCTTGCTTTGTATTTTCCCCCATAGCCTTGCCCTCCCTTCACCCCCTTCACCCTTATTCACACAGACTTTGTCTCCCTTTTTATCCTTTTTCACATTTTTTTCTTTTCCCTTATTTCCTTTCCCCTCCCCTCCCCACTTCCCCTTTAGCCCTTTTCTTCCTATTTCACCCTCCCAATTATACCATTTGAACCTTATTTACACTTTCACCTTTTCACACCAGAGAAACTATTTGGTATTTACTCAAGCGTGTCCTATTCATTTCACTTAAGAGTATGTCCTCACCGTGCATCTATTTAGCCATAAACGATTCTAGTTTTTCACTCCTTACGGCTGAGGAGTACGCAAAAGCAGCTTGGAATCCCATGAAGATCTGAAGCTCTGTCTTGAGATTCAAAAATCCTGTAAGAGCTGAAGGCCTGGGCTTTTGGTGACTAGAGAGAGATGTACAGCTCTGCATAAGATTGTCCCCCAATGCAGAAAGATTATCTGACGCAACATTCTTGAAAGCAATGTAGAGAAGGAAGAGAGAGAGAGAGAGAGAGAGAGAGAGAGAGAGAGAGTAAAAAGCAGGCCCGCTGCTGCCTTCTGCAGCGTCTCTGCAGGCACAAGCCCCCTGGGTCTCCTCCCCATCCTCACTGCTTTTGTGCTTTCAGTTTTTCCTCCCAGAACTCAAGCACCCTCCTCTCTCCACCCCTACCCAAAAGTCCCAGGCTCTCTCCCCCCTGATCTGCTCTCTCAGACCCCTGGGTCAAACTGTGATTCCCCAGGCCGAGACGGCTGATAGTTTGGCTCTACCCAGCAGAAAACAGGAAACCTCTAAAAGGCTTTGGGCAGAGGCGAAAGCTCCTCGTCATTAGGAAGATTCCCCTGGGCAGTAGTTTCTCAGAGAGGTTGGGTGGGAGGGAAGTTTGGTTGGTCATTCTTTCCCGGAGCAGGTTCCGGTTGGGAAATGGTACGCTCCTGCCACCTACAGGTAGTCAGCCTCAATTACAGAAGCCGTTGACAGGCTGGTGACTTGGGCGTTACTGGAAAAGTGCCCTGTTATTTGGACTAGGCTAAGAAAGAAAAAGCCTTAAAAAGTTTCAAGAAGTGGCCACACTACAGACTCTAGGGCTGGCCTGAGCCTCCAAGCCCTCCTTCACGGTAGCTTGATTTATAAGGAAGTTTTTAATTACTTTAGTAATGAATCTCTAGGTTGGTCCAGGGGGATACACCTCCCCGCAGCCTCCCATTGGTGTTGATCCTGCAACGGGTTTGAACCTTGGGCAAAATGTAGGATGGGCATTTCTCAAAGGAAGCATGAAGATTAGTTGTTCCAAGTGACATAGGACAATGAAAAGGAAGGCAACTTGTAGAGAACAGTACAGAGCAATGTCACCGGTAGGGCACAGAAATGCGCTCTCTGCAGTTACAGCCCGACTTACTGACCAGGAGTTCCCCCCATGCCCTCACATGTCCGGGCCTGCCTAACCCAACACCCCTCTCCTAGGATCTCAGGAAGGTTCTTTGTTCTCTAACCATTATTACTTCTACCTCCCGCCAAATGTAAATGAGGTATGACGCTGTGCACTGAGCTTGGTGTCCGTGGTGTCTTATAAATGGATCTGTTGAGCCCATATGATCTATACTCTTTGTAACCAGTGCAAGGATGTAAAACGTATGTAAGTCCACCCTCTCCTGATGAGTATCTCTGGCCCTGTTCTACCTCAAGTGGGAGTCAATCTCTTGGAGTGTGAACCCAGGCTGACCCACCAGAGCTGAAAACAAAGCTTGCTTTTCACTTTGTCTCTGAGACTCCGAGCATGATTTCCATCCTCCCAGCCTGCCAAGGAAAGTTGTAACACAGAACCGAGTTTTCCTGTTCAGTAGAGGATGGCATCACAGCCCATCCTATTTGCTTGTGTGGGTCTTACCATTAACATTTTTCTCCTAATGGCCCTGTGATTTACAATATAACCAAAGAATTAAAATACAGGGGAAACTAGAAACTGAAATGAAGCTGATTTAAGAATAGGATAAAACTTCAGTCTTTGATTCTTTCGGCAAGAACATCTGTTAGCGTGTGATGAACGCAGCAGGTAACCCAGGCTCTTGTGCATGGCCAGCAAAGAAATGCAAGTGCACACTGCAAGTGCCAAGCAGCCACATTTATTGATGATCACAGGAAATTGTGGCTACAGCAAACCCATGCCAACAAAAGATATGATGCAAACAGAAAAGTGGTGCTGGGGTGACAGGAAAGCAAAAGTGCTGCGCCCAGCAGCAGCCGCCCCAGATAAGTCAGGCTTTCGGAATTTAAAGGACATGCGTCTCAGCCGGGTGTCCCCCCAATCTCTGGGTGTGATTAACAGGGCTGAGTCATCCCAGGGGCTCTCAACACACAGGCTTGTCCCGGAATTCACTCTGATCTTAATGGCATGGATGAGACGTAGTGTTCATTCTGAACCCTTGATAAAGGTGGAGCAGGGTGAAGGTGACTGAAGGTCAGGCTAGGAGATCCACTGTGCACGTGCTGTCACCTAGAGCATCAGATTCACTTGCTCTCTGTTATGTGAGTCTCTACCTCTCTTAGGACAATGGAAGAAGCAAAGGCCCTCGGTTGCTGTTTAAAATTAAGTGGGTGGGGGCCGGGGTGTGGTGGCACACACCTGTAATCCCAGCACTCGGGAGGCTGAGGTGTGTGTTGCTGTGAGTTCGAGACCAGCCTGGGCTACCCAGTGAGTTCCAGGTCAGTCTCAACTACATAGTGAGACCCTGTCTCAAAATAAAAACAAGCAAACAAACAAAAAATTAAGTGGGTGGGGCCGGGCATTTAGCTCAGTGGTTCCTCTACCTCAAAAGCATGAGGACCAGAGTTCAATCCCCAGGACCATAAATAAGTAAATAAATAAAAATCAAGTGGGTGAAAGGGAGTGACACCAGAGTTCACCCCAGGACCATAAATAAGTAAATAAATAAAAATCAAGTGGGTGAAAGGGAGTGACTTCCTCAACTCCATTGTTTCTAACTCTACTGCATCCATTTACAGCATATTCTAAGTAAATCATTTTTTATAACATTATGCAATGTTTCATCTTCCAAAATTGGAATAAACTGTTTTCAATTTTCTTTGGGTCATTGTTATAGGAAGTTTATTATGGCTAAATTTTCTCCAGCTGTTATTTCTGCCTCCTTCCTAATATCTAATGTTTTCTTAAGAAAGTTTTTCAGCGTAGCACAAGGTCATTTCTCTGAGTCTTTGCCAAATTTGTGCTAGATTTTTGCTTCTGGATGAATGGGGATGTACAAGCAGCCCAAGAGCAGCCCTTCTGATTTTCACGACAGGCAGAACTGAGACAGGAGGTTAGGGGGCCGCAAGGCTGGCTGGGAAGTGGGCGTGACCCGTTAGTTACAAAGATCTCTGACACATGCGCAGGACAGTTCCGGAGCCCTGCATGTGGACTTCTCAGAACTCCAGCAGGTTTTCTATAGCAGGGCCAGGATCTGACCGCCTGAGGCGTGGGACCCCGGCACCACCTCTGAGGACCTGCGTGTAGAAGTTCGAGATTTAAGCAGCATAAAAAACACAGACAGCTAAGAAGAGCTTGCTGTCAGGATTTCTCTTCATGGTTACCCACCAGCTTTCTCCAGGGTGTTCTTTTATTTTATTTTTTTCTTTTTCTCCTTTTAATCAGCCCAAGCTCATTCGGCAGAGCCAGTTTCTTTCTCACGTTTCACTTTTACTTTTTCAAATAAGCTTTTCACTGCTTTTAGCTCATTTCCTTCAAGTCTTTATTCAAGAGGAGAAGAACCTGGAATCTTAACTCCAAAAGGAGAGGTGAGCAACCTAGAACCTCTTAACATTTATTTATCTATCTATTTATTTATTCATACCGGGCATGGAACTCAGGACCAGGCAGGCGTGGCACAGCTCAGCTACCTCCCTGACCCAAGGTGAGCCACTTGGAGAAGGAGCTACCTGATAACAGAGCTCACTACACTCTCTTAATGCCCCTGCCACCTTGGAAGGTTTATACTGTTTTGCACATTCTAAAGATAATGAAATACATTCCCAAAGAATAATTTGCCCAAGGACACACAGCTAGAAAGTAGAAAAAATAAAACCTAGGTATTAAAATCCTGTTTCCTGACTACTCCAGATTCACTTGCTTTCTACAACACCTAGAAGTCTTGAGAGAAGAAATTCAAAGGTTAGGGAAGGCAATCGGAGCTTCAAGAAGTAAAGGAAACTGAGGTCCTGGGCCTTCAGGACAGGAAGAGGCTGTGCTGCTGTGACAAGGAATGGCTGGGCCCTGGCCACTTACACATCAGATTCAAGGCACAAAAGACAAAGGAGGAGACAGCCACCCACAAGCCACGCAAAGAAGCCACAGAAGAACTTCAGATTGCCTCCTGAGTTATGAGAAAAATAAAATAAATTAAAAAATAAAAAAATAAAAGGGTCAGATGTGTGTGTGTGTGTGTGTGTGTGTGTGTGTGTGTGTGTGTGTGGCGCGGGATAAACCCAGGGCCTCCTGCATATTAAGCACAAACTGCCACTGTGCCACATCCCCAGCCCAAAAGTCAGATTTAATGTGGAAAAGAGCTTGGCCTGGGATCTAAAAGCCAGAGGAGTCACTTGGAAGAAATCTTGCCTCTAGGGCTTCCTGGAAAGCCGGCCTTGAGCTTCGCCCAGGTACCCCGACCCTCCCTCCCCTTACCCAGTGGCCGTCCATCTCTTTCCTCCTCATGGTCTTCCTCCCCTGCCAGTCCACCTCATTTTTACCCAGTTGTAGATATCCCAGTGTAGCCAGGGGAAATGCATGCTTTCTGTTTGTTGTGTTTTCCATCTTCTAATTCCTTCATCCTGCAAAGAGTGTGCTGTAGAATCAAAGCTCAAGTTCCGAAATCAGCCTCTAAGGGGGTTGGGCCACTTTGCATGTCTGCTCCTCGTTTTCTTTCCAATGCTTTTGAGCTTTCTCTTGCCTTTGGTTTTGGGGAGCAGTGCATTGAGGGAAGGCGCCGATGAAGGTGGTGGTGGGAGGAGGTTACGTGGTGATAATAGGTAAATTGAGCAAGTAATTGTAGAAAAGATTAGAGGAGCCAGGTTGGAGAAGTGACTGGAACAGAAAAGGAAAATACAGGAAAGACCCTGAAGAATTGGATTGTACCTGGAAAGACAGTATGAACTTATATGTGTGTGTGTTAAACACTATATATACATATATTTTTTTCTTTTCCATTAAGTTTATTGGTACATTTTAGGTATACAATACAGTTACATTCATCATTGGGACCTTGTGCAATTTTTTTTTTTTTTTTGGTACTGGGGATTGAACTCGGTCCTTGCGCTTACAAGGCAGGTGGTGGAACCGCTGAGCTAAATCCCCAGACCTGGAATCTTGTGCCTTTACATGATGTATCTTGGTTCTTATTTTTCCCCATTCCCCTGCCTCATTTCACCCCCTCCACCTTCCCTGTTTACAAAGTCTTTGTTTCCATGTTTTTCCTTTTCTCATATTTTTTCTTTTCCTTTCTTTCCTTTCCCCTACCCCTCCCACTTTCCACACTCCTTTAGACCTTTTCTTCCTATTTCACAATATCAGTTGTACTATGTAGTTGAAACTGATCTGGAACTCACTATGTACTCCAGGCTGGTCATGAACTCACAGCGATCCTCCTGCCTCGCCCTCCCGAGTGCTGGGATTACAGGTGTGAGCCACCACGCCTGGCTTTCAATTGTACATTTTGATCCTTATTTAAACTGTTAGTTTTTCACACCAAAGAAACTATTTGTTGTTTACACGTGTGTCCTATTTATTTCACTGAAGAGTATGGCCTCAATGTGCATCCACTTAGCTATAAATGTCTCTAGTTTCTCACTCTTTATGGCTGAGTAGTAGTACTCCATTTTATGAAAATACCACATCTTTATCTAGACTCCACTTGATGGGCATTTGGGCTGTTTCCAAGTTTTAGCTGTTATAAAATGTGCGGTTATAAACATGGATGTGCACATTAAATGCTATATATTTAGATATACACATACAGATACAATTGTGTGTGTGTGTGTGTGTGTGTAGGAAGCCACTGTTTTGGAATAGGTTCCTGCATTATGACCTTTCAGGTCACACTAAAAATGAAACAAGAGTCTCATACAGAGTTCAATGCCACCAAACTAACCATTGTTATCGGAGATGATAGCCATGTTTTCCCATCAGTTTTTGTTTTTAATTGTTCTATTTCCCTGTCCTTGCCTTACAAGAAAAGGAACTTTGAAGTGACGACTTGCATTTTGTTCTTTTCTGTTTTTCAGCCTTTCTGTCTATAAAACCAAACTCCTCTTTTTAGCCCACTTTATTGGAATGAGGTGTTTGTTGCCTGGTTCTAGAATTTTAAAATGAAGTCAGTTAAGATTTTGAAGTTATACAGCCGTGATTGTCTTTGACAACACATACAAAGAAACCCTAACTCTCCCAGCTGAGCGAGCCTGGACACAGTAACATTCCAGTACCAGGAGCATGGGAGCATCTAGTCTCTGTTTCTAAATTCAACTCTAAAAAGGACCAGGAAACTCCTGATGGCAGGGATGGAACAGGAACAAGGGGAGACAGGAATATTTTCCTGAGCCAGAAGCAAGGAGATGCTTAAAGAATGAGGGATACACATCAAATGAAAACAGGGAGCACCTTCAAGGATTTAGATTGTCCCACTGGCTGAATCTGGAACAGTCTAAACATTAAAATGAACAAGAGAGTATCAGATTCCAACCTACCAAATAAAATTGGAAACTATAATGTATAATAACTAAGTGGAACAAGAGTAAAAGCTCTATCTTATAATGAAACATCAAAGAATTTCCCTAAAGAGAAATTGGGGACTTTAATCCAGCCTGCCAAATTGGCAGGGTCCTTGATTCCCACAGGAAAGATTTTCAGGACATATTGGTGAGAGACATAGAAAGGTTTCATTAGGCAGAACTAAAGAAATACACATGCAAAGGTAATAGAGCAGAGCCCTCAAGAGAGAGGTGCATTTTATGGTCTAGTGCTGGGAATATTTTTATGTTTGGGGGCTGGAAATCTGTTCATTCTGTGAATCTTTAGAAAGCATAAGCTCAGTTTACAGGTGAAAGGCCCCTGTTACAGGTGTGATAGTCAATTACGATGTTTCAGGTTGACTTGAACAAAAACCACCTACAAGATTAGTAAAATTTGGGTGCCTGTGGATGACTGGCATGTAGGCTACAAACTGAGGGGGCAAGAATCACCCCAGATGTGGCTGGCACCAAAAAATAGGCTTGTAGCTTTGAGGGAATGAAAAATGAAGACGAAGACAGTGCACTTTTCACACTCACCTTGGTGACTTCACAGTGAGTCTTCCAGGCCTTTGACCTTCGGCTGAGGCAGGATTCTCTGGCTCTCCAGCACATGGGCAGCCATTGTGGAGTCTTCCATGTTGGATCAGTGGATAGCCATTGGGATTCCTCTTCTGACCCCGTAAGCCCACCCAGAAAGTCCCTTGTATGATCATACATACAGTTTATATTGAAAGTGTTTCTGTAGAGAGCCCTAGCAAATGCAACAGGAGAAAGGGGCAGTCCCAATCTCGTATGATTTGGATGTAAGAAGCCTGCAAGGAAAACAAAAGTCTAGTGAGCATAAACAAGCCTATGGAATACATATGTGGATGACTTTGGAGAGTAAATCTGTGACCTAAAGTTGCGGTGTCCACTCTCCTGTCCACAATGTTCATGTCAAGAACGTGTGACAAGGTCTAACCAAAACAAAATATCAAGTGAAATCCAGTCTTAGGTCATCCTGCAGAACAAAGGTTTTCAGTCTTCAAAACTGGAGAATGTGAGCCAGAAATGGGGGCACACGTCTATAATCCCAGCATTCTGGTAGACTGAGCTCAGCAGGAGGATCACAAATTCAAGCCCAGCCTGGGCAACTTGGTTACAGAGTATGTTGCCTGTCCCTAATTTTAAAAAGGACAGAGGACGCAGCTCAGTGTGAAAGACCTGGGTGAAGTACCCAGTACCACAAACTCAAATAAAAAATCCTGAAGGATATGAAACATAAGGAAAGACTGAAAGAAATTAATCCATACTGACAAAGAATGGGGAAATGTCACAACTAAATGCAACACATGTTCCTGGATTGGATCCTGCATCAGAAAGGGAGACATGGCTGGCTGGGCTGGCATAATTTGAATTAAGTCAGTGAGTTGGGCGGCAATATGGTGCCAGTGCTGATTTCCTCTTGGAGGATCTGCCCTAGTTTTCTACCACTGCCATAACAGATTAACACCAACTTGATGGCTCAAGGCAATAGCAAAACTGATTCACCCCTCTGAAGGCTGGACATCCAGAATCAAGGTATCAGCCAGTAGGCTTGTTTCCTATTGGAGATTCTGAAGAACAGACCACCCAGGTCTCTCTTCTGACTTCCGGTGGCTATGGGAACCCTTGATGTGCTTGGTTTGTGGCAGTGTAAATCCAGTCTCTGCCTCTGTGGCTTTCTCTGTATGTTTCTGTGTCAGTTTGTCCTCTCGGCCCTGCGAGGTACGGCATGTGAAAGACCAATACCTTGAGTGGTAAAAGAATTTACCAACAGTGAAGGAGGATTGGAAAGTTAAAGATTTACTGATACCATGCAAGAGAGCAGTGGATGAGTTCCGAGAGAGGAGGACTGTGCCATCGGGGTGGGGTTTTTATAAGGGTTTGAGGACGGGGAAAGGGTATGAGGTCAAAACAAGCGTCCCAGCCTTTCTTTGGTCAGACTGCACTCTTTATCTACCGGGAGCACCTGTGTTATGTCATCAGTTACACAATACAGCCTCCATTTTGACACGTTCCGCTGCTTTGTCTTCACAGAAGCCTGTAAGGCTCAAAATAAGGGCGCCTATAGGCATCAACTCTGAGGGACACAGGCCATGGGAAAGAAAGGTGTGTTCCACATCAAAAGCAGGCTGTCATTTACTTTTACATACAGTTTAGCCTGTGCAAAATGGTACGGTCACTTAGTGTATGCCTGTTCAGAGCAGCCTGACGGGACGAGAGGCTGGGTTTCCTGTACTGCGCGTCACTGTGCATGAACCTGTGTCCTATCTGTTTAATCTCCACACTCCCCGCTCCTTCTGAGAACACCAGGCTGTTGGATTTAGGGCCTATCCTGAACCCAGAATGATCTCAAGCAAAGAGCCTCTGATTACAAAGATCCTATTGCAGAATAAAGTCATATCCCAAGGCTCCAGGTAGATGTGGATTTTAGGGGGAAAGCACTATTCAGACCACCATGGGACAGTGAGCCGCAAACACACACTGGGATGTTTAGCTGGGACGGGTGCTGTTCTTGCAGCTTCTTCTCAAATGATTCAGGAAATGCTAATGGGGTTCAAGAGCTCTTTGAGTATGGCTCTTGCAACTTTTCTACACACTTGAAATTCTTTCCGAGGAAATCATTTCATTTTTTAATTCTTAAAATTTTTTTCCATTAAGTTTATTGGTACATTTAAGGTAAACCATACAGTTACATTCATCATTGGGATCTTGTGCCTTTACATGATGCATCTTCGTTCTTATTTTTTCCCCATTCCTTCATGCTTTTAAACCTGCTTTTGACATTATTTGAAGATTTTTCAGGGGGGAAGCTCGAGGCTGGGAGAAGGTTTCAGATGTTTGGGTTTCTGTGGGTCCTGCCACTGTGTCCTCTGTGGGTGGCAGCAGACTTGCAGTGCTCCCCTGGATTGAGCAGGAAAAGCAGGATAGTGACTTCTACTCTGCCTGAATTCATGCTTGTCTTTTCTCATCATTAGTGTTCTTCAGGAGCTTGAAATGCTTGCTTTGGTTGAATGAGACACATTTTCAGGAGGAAGTAAGAGTTTAGTCATGACTAAGAGTCTTTGTTCAAGTCAAACAGAGGCATGAAAAGCCGGGAATGGTGGCGCATACCTGTAATCCCAGCACTTGGGAGGCTGAAGCAGGAGGATCCAGGCAAGTTTGAGAACAGCCTGGACAAAAAACAAAAAGAAAAAAAAAGTTGGGGGGCTTTTGTGTCTCACAGTCAGCAGAATCCAGAGTGGTGTTCACAGGGCCAGGGTGACTGGCTCTGGGTAGATCAGCAGCGAGGCATTGTTCTCAGCACCAGACATCACCATGTGTGCATTGTTTCTCAGATTTCTATTTTTAAATGTGGTTCTGGTATCAAATCCAGGGCCTTGCACATGCTAAGAATGTGCTCTACCACTCAACTAAACCCTCACCCTTACATTTGACTGGGAACTTAGATTTAGCCTTCCCATTCTTTGTCGTTCCTGGTTTTTTCTCTCTTTATCCCTAAAAAGGTGGAAGAAATGGAATTCCTTTTGCTCAGTACCCATATTTTAATCTTAACCTAGAGCTCTTTCTCCCTGCCTTCCCCTTTTTTTCTCAATGCTGGGGTCAAACCCAGGGCCTATCATGGCTAGGCTAGAACCCTACTGCTGAGAGACACCCCTAGGCCTATCTCCCCATATTGTTAAGCTCTTAACCTGACCAATAAAAATGTTTGCCTCTTATTTCTTTCTACTTTAACTCTCAGACATCTCGTGTTTCTTTCTGTTTTGGCACTGCAGGTCAAATGCGGGTCTTGTATGTGCTAGGCAAGTGCTTTACCACTGAGCGACACCCTGGCCCCATTATATATTTTTAATTACTTTTCAGACGTAATGAGTCACTTAATTTTTTTTTTTAATTTCACTCTTTTTGTATTGATTACTCTTATGTCTGACTTTTACGTTTACTCTTCTCAAACTCCTGGAGTTCCTTCATTAGTTTGCACTAATTTCCTGTCTTTCCTCCTTCTTTCTCATGCTTGGCTTTGACCATGACTATAAAAGAGCAGTCCCAGGGGTGTTAGGACCATAGAGCTGCTGACACAGAAGGGGTTCCCTTCCCCAGCTGTCTCTGAAGCTGTTGGTCCGGTTCCCACAGCAGACTGAGTGGTGTCCTCAGAGTCTCCGCCAGGCCCTCAGAACTCTCAGCTCTCCCTGGGCTCTCCTCCTCTCTCATATATTGTTTACATCTCACATAACCTAATCCTTGTGTTTAACGTTAGTGGTCTTCGATATTTAACCAGATTTTGTTGAGCAAACCGTGCTGGAAGACATGTACAACTCAAGCCAGAGGCTGTAGCCAAGGGGATCACAGCAGCCTGGCCTGGCCCGCCCTTGGTCGAACTGTTGGGCTGGGAACCTTAGACTGGCATTCTGTGCAGTCACCAGGCCTACAGAAGGACAATTTCCTCTGTACTTCCAACTTGCACCACCTCCCTTCCAGGCAGACTGATGGTGATGCTGGATGTGTGGCCCCCAAAGGCTCCCTTTCCTACTGATGACAGTCCTGAAAACACTAGCACAAATGGATATTATTCTAAGCAGTTTTGTAAAATAACAACTTGTTCTTTGTAGGGTGAAGCTTCACTGTCAGGATCCATTCTATGTGTTCCAGAAGCACTTGGAAGATTCTAATCAGAAAAGAAGGGGAGGTCCGATTCTCTGCTTACCACAGGCCTTCCACCTACCCCTAAACCTCTGTCCCACTCCCTGACTGTCCCGCTGCCAACTCCTACCTGCCTCCAAAGCCACAGGATGCCACTAACCCCTGCCTTTTCCCTCTGGTTTTACTCAACTATTTTGGCTGATGAAGAGGTGGAAGAGGGACTGTCAGAGACTTAGCTAATGAGAGGCTGAGGGGAAATATTTAAGACTTCCCAGAGTTTGGAAGTTTCCCAGCCTTACATACTGTTATGGCTTGTGCCTAGTCCCGAAAGCCCCATGCAGTCACAGGTGGGGCTTTGTTAGAAGTGCCTGGATCTAGAGTGTGTAACGCTGGGATTGATTCGTGGTGCAATGAAAGGCTCAAGGGCTGCAGGATTAAGGGTGTGGGTGCTACCTGCCCTAAGGAGTCTGGATAAGATATGAGGGATGGGAAGAGCTGTGGTCATCTCTTGTTGCTTTGTTACCTTCTGCACACCATGAGCTGTTTCTCCTCCGCGATGCCACACTCCCCTGGAGCTAGCCGATCACAGACAGACTGAAAGCTCTACAAACAGTGAGCTCCATAAACCTTTCCTGCTTTAACTTTGGGCGTTGGGGATTTTGTCTCAGCAAAAAGAAAAGTAACTGAGACACATAGTGTGCTTATTCTCCTTCCTTTCTTCTTGATGACAGTAGTCCTTACCCCAAAAGCCAAGGAACCAGTGTGACAGTGAAGCTAACACCCAGCGTGTCCTTTGTAATTGTAGCTTCAGGTTCAGGGGAAATGACCACCAGTTGAGTCACTATGGCCCATGGAGACAATGGAAGCCTCACTTGAACCAGAATTCCAAAAGCCTCCATTTTAACTGGCTGCTTCATGACTCAGGATATTGGCATTATTATCCAAGAAAATAATCACAAGAATCACTGGAGAAAAGGCTGGGGCAAACATTACTGCAAATAACTGAGATGGTGAGACTTTTTTTCCTCATAAGGACATAGCTGCTTCTTCAATGAATGGATTCTGAGTACGAAAATTGGAGAAGGAATTGTAGCTTTTTGTTATGGCAGATGCCCTAATGCATCCTGTAATTCTGAGTTGTATAAATTAAGCAATGCCTATGCTTGCTGCTCATCTACAAGGCCCTGGGAGCACTATGTTCTGTTAAACACCTCCATAGTTCTGCACAGGCTGAGGACCTTAGCTTACCCACCAATCCTGCCACTCGTAATCATTGTGACACCTTATTTTGGTCGGTTAAGTGTAACAACCTGGCCTCTGTTATTTTAAGATCCTATCACCCTTGTTATTATTGAGGATCCCAAGTCTATAAGTTCACCTGTGTTCATAAGGATTGCCCAGAAGAATGGAACCAGTAGAATTTATGTATTTTTCATTCACAAAAGGGCACTTATTAGATTGGCCTACGCCATCAGAGCGTAAGTAGTCCTACACTGGCCACCTGCGGAAGAGTCAGAGAAACTATAGCTGCTCTGTCAAAGAGGCCGGAAGCCTCCGAGCAAGAGAGATCAATGGAACAGTTTCCATCTGAGGCTGAAGGTCTGGAAGCTCCCAGGAGAGCTGTTGGTGCAAGTCCAAGGCCAGAGAACCTGGGATCTGATCCATGAGAAATGGAAAGGAGACAAGGAGGGAAAAGCACCCTCTCAAGAGCAGCTAATCATGCACCCGAGAGCTTCCTTCTCTCTCTGCTTTCTTTTTCCTCATGGGCCCCCGGCCCATGAGAAGTGCTGTCTCTGTTCAGGGCGGGTCTTCCCTGCTCAGTTGGCTGACTCACGCACCAATCTTCTCTGGAAACACGCTCACAGACACACACAGAAGGGTGCTTTACCAATTTCTGCAGCTATCTCTCAGTGCAGTCAAGGTGATAATCAAGACAGACCATCACAGCATCCCCTGCAATCATTGCTGGCCTATTGAGTACAGGCACCACAATGCCAGTGTCTCTCTCTGCAGTTCATTTCTCATCATGTTAATAAACAGTGTCTTTCAGACTGTTGCAGGGTATGTGGTGAATCTCCCAGCCTTACACAGTGTAGATACTCTCTAGTGTGCCTTCTTCTCTGAACCTTTTGATCTTTTCTTCCACTTCCTATGAGAAGAGTTCTGGCACATCTGCTTGATTTAGCATGAGCCACTGCTTTCCCCAACCTCCCGAAGATGTACTAGCAATATGTCTACTCTTTCTCCTGGGATCCTTGCCAGAACATTAAATCCTGTATCCTGGGAGAATGTTCCCATATCTATAAACTTTCCTTTGCCCAAATTTACATTCCATCTTTGTGTTAAAAATGTACCCAGGATTTGTTTGAGTCATAGTGGTAAGACAGCAGGCGTGGGAAGGATTGTCATGAAGGAAGATATTTATACTCACAGATCTACAGAAACAAGAGGCACAATGCACCATGCGGGGTCACATGGGGAAGTACCAGGGATGGCCAGGAGGCAGGAGAAGGAGAGGGAGAGCATAATTCATAGCCTCTATTAGGATTGTCTTGGGAAGGAACAGGCAAGAGTAGGTTCTCAAAGTAAGCTGAGTATTGGAAACTTGGAATGATTTCAGAAGCTCCAGGCTGTAAGACTGATTCCTAGTTGTCCAGCACTTGGCCCTGGGATGATTTAGAGCAAGGGCATACTGACATGGTGTGAGAGTTTCAGAAAGGAGATGAATTGGTTGGTTTGGACATCAAAGCTGTGATCCCAGAGGAGTTTGTCATCTCTAGGAATTAGCTTGCTGTGACTTCTCTCCAGGATCAAGTTCTCAAGAGCCAGAACAGCAAGAGTATAGAAAATGATCTGGGAGTGTAGGTCAGTGATAGATTGCTTCCTAGTGTGTGCAAGGCTCTTGTTTGATCCCCTGCACCATGAAAAAAAAATCAGGAAAGGAAGAAAAAAAAAGTCAATATGACCTCAACCTCCTGCCCCCCCTTCCTACTCCCTGATTCAGCGCTCTTGGGACCCAGATCTAAATGTACTCTGTGGCTCCTGCCAGTTGACATTAACTGGGCCCCACAGATCCTTTGGTTAAGTCCTTTTTCTCTCTGCAAGTCCAGCATTTTCCTTCATGGCTGTAGAATATAGTTATTGGTCTAATGGCCAAGAGGACAGAGGAAAGCAGACCTTGATGGTAGAGACTGCTGTCTCACACAGGCACAGCCAGCCCACTGCTTTGGAGCAAGTGGGTTGAGTATGATCTTCCTCTTTTTTTTTTTTTTTTTTTTTTTTTTTGGTACCAGAGATCGAACTCAGGTCCTTGCGCTTGCGAGACAGGCAGCGGAACTACTGAGCAAAATCCCCGGCCCAAGTATGATCTTCTAATATGGAAGAGGAAGCCAGTTCTTCAGGATCAGAGCATCCTAGGGAATCGGATATCAAATGTGTCGATCCAACTGTCTCAATTTCACATCTCCAGATACTAATCAGAGCCCTGCCTAGAGCAGAGCTGATCTTCCCAGGTCAAGAGTTAAAACCTTTCCCAAATTCTGTACTCTTACTATTAAATCTTGAACTTGACCCTCGGCCTCTTCTGCCCTTCGACTACTAGAGGTGGAGATCTCTTATGTACTACCAAGATGCCTCAGGCTTTCACACCTACCTTGTAATTTGTGCAATCACTATCAGCTTTTCACTTTTCAAAGCACTAATTACTCCCTGCAACAGTGATCCAATCCCATTGTCCTTCTAATTTCTTCCCCGCACAATCCACATTTTCCCAGCATTTTGCTTTCCACTGTATTTTCTTCCCCTGAAACAGGATCCAGTTTCACCCCTGGCAAAAAGTGTTAAGTACTGCCCTGCTACTTTTTAAGGAGGCTAAACTGCCCCCAGCAGCTCTGAGTTCTGTCAGCCAGCCAGCAATTAACTCAGCTGCAGAATCTCATTTTAGCATTCGTTTTCTTGGACTAGTCCCGATGTCAATGGTTACAAGTTGACCCCCCACCCCGGTAAAGCAGACTCTGAGATGATTAGTGGGCGGGAAGCTTGTTAGAGTACTCTTGAGAATACAACCCTGAAGAAAAAGGCAGCCGATGAATGATCAGAAGCTGGAAGGTGCTGTGGTCCCCCCAAGGCTTCAACTGACTCCAAGGGACACTGAGGTGCTAATTTGGTTCTTACTGGGGTACTGAGATGTTTCTTCAGAGTTGTCATAATCCGAGGTAACGCGCCTGAGCCTTGTACTCCTCCAGTCTGCCTTCCCTGGACGGAGCACGCCTCAGGAAAGAATGTGACCTTGGACAAGAGGCTTTTTGCAGTGAAAAGCCATTTCCAGGGAGGCCCCATGGCTAAAGGTTCATAGCCTGCAACACTCCTGGAAGGACAGAATCCCTTAGAACTGTAGGAGAATCCACATAGTACACCATCCATCCCACACCTGAAATGATGTGTGTATGTGTGCGCGTGTGCGTGTGTGTGTGTGTGCGCGCGCGCGCCGGTGATAGAACCCAGGGCCTCACGTGTTAAGCACACATTCTTCCACTGAGCTAAATTCTGAAACCAGAAGATAGAGGAAGTTAGCTGGGTAGGGTACAGGTCCTGAATATTTAACCTGAAGTAAACTAAAAGTGAGAGCTTAAATTTTTGAGTTGATAAACAAAGGCCCCAAGTAACTAACTTAAGCAAACGGACTGTCAGGGCCTAATGAAATGCAACAGACAAAGAAGAGGCTCCCTCAACAAGTGAGAGAGGCCCTGAAGGAAATAAAGCAGCTTGCTTTCTGGACATCAAAGGCCTACCCTGCAACCAGGTGCATCCCTATGTTCTGCCCATTCGCTTATGCCAAAAACTGTATAAAAAGCCAATGGATTTAAATGTCTACGATGTCCACCTTATGGAACCCCTCTCTGACAAGCAAGGAGCTTTTCTTCTTATTCTTCCTCTCAAGCATACATTCGGTCATTCCCCCACAGCTTGCTGCATGCCATTTTGTCGGCTTCAATCTTTGTTGCTCCAAAGCAAGAATCCAGCTCACAGCATGGAGCTGGTTAGAAGGCCAGGCCCAAACTTGATTTATTCCCTGATCAAAGTGCATGCTATCTGCTATTTGCTTGGACATATGTTCTGTCTTTTGTGATAATTTAACTTGTATCTACATTGCATTTTTCATGACATAATTAACTAACTCTAGGATTTTAAATACCAACATTGTAATGGCCCCAAAGGGCAAGGAATGGAAATAGAGGCATCTTTTTCCCATGAGTCATGTTTATAGACACAGATGCAATAACCAAAGTGGGATATTTCTCATGCTAATTTAATATCGGGGTCTGGAAGTTCAGGAAATGGAAGACTGATCATTTTTATTAGAATTACTTGAAAGGGCTTGTTGGAAAACTCTGGCCACTGGGATTTTGGAAGAATAATGGGATGTGACATTAAGTTTAACATTTTATATTTGTAGATATTCTAATCACCTGATAAATTAGGTGCCATTCGGAAGTTCTGAAAGTTGGTAAAAAGTGAATGAAAACAGCATGGTACTGGCAAAGAAACAGACCTGAGGATCAGTGGAACAGATTGGAAGACACAAAAACAACTCCAGATGCACTCAGCTACCTCATCTTTGACAAAGGAGCTGACAGTCCCCACTGGAGGAAAGATAGCCTCTTCAATAAATGATGTTGGAAAAACTGGATCTCAACCTCCCAAAGATTAAAACTAGATCCTTATGTGTCGCCATGCACTAAATTAAAATCCAAGTGGATTAAAGATCTAAATATAAAAACAAAAACACTAAACTTGCTGGAAGATAAGTTAGGCAGAACTCTGGAAGACATTGGCATAGGAAAAAACTTTATGAGCAAATCCTCAGTAGCACAGGAACTAGCAGAAAGAATCAACAACTGGGATCTCATCTTATTAAAAAGCTTCTGCACTGCAAAAGAAACCATCAACAGAACTAAGAGACAAGCTACAGTGTGGGAAAAATTTTTTACCAGCTGCCCCTCAGACAAAGGACTATTATCTAAAATATATAAAGAACTCAAAACAACCAGCCCTGCCAAATATAAAGACCCAATTCTAAAATGGGCATCTGAAATAAACAGACATTTCTCAGACAAAGAAATAAAACAGCAAGTAAATATATGAAAAAATGCTCCACACACTGGTCATTCGAGAGATGCAGATGAAAACAACACTGAGATTTCACCTCACCCCCAAAGAATAGCTGCTATCAAGAAATCACACAACAACAAATGTTAGCGCGGTTGTGGGGAGAAAGGAACCCTTCTCCATTGTTGGTGGGAGTGCAGACTGGTGCAACC